>NC_134081.1:108142288-108444788 GCF_000715075.1 Nicotiana tabacum | reverse complement strand
ATGTATGATTATGATGAAGGGACTGCATTTCTTCATTCATGCCGATCCTCCACTTATCTTCTTTTGAACTTTGGATTGCGTCTTTATAAGTGGTAGGAACACCATCAGCTACAATTGAGGTTGCGCAAGCAACCGTCTCGAGACGAACAGGTTTCGTTATTGTCCTTTTTGGCCTGCTGGTTGCTATTGATTCAAGTTGTTGTCGAGGTTCCTGAGTTGGAATCTCCCTCTCTACTGGCTCTTCTTCCAGAGGGTAATCTTCATGAGTTTCCTCCTCTGCTTCTTGTGTAGGAAAAATAAATTTTCCCTCAAACTCCACCTGCTTTGATGCACCACCAGTTTGTTTGACATCTTCAACTGTCACCTTATCTATTATTGCACATTTATCAAAGGTAACATCTCTGCTGAATATAATATTCCTTGTCTCTGGACACCATAAGCGGTATCCTTTGACTCCAAAAGTAATCCCCATAAATATAGCCTTCTTTGCTCTCGGATCTAATTTTGACTCTTTCACATGATAGTATGCAATTGAGCCAAACACGTGCAGAGAGTCATAATCTACAGCAGGTTTTCCATACCATTTTTCAAATGGTGTCTTGCCATCAATAGCAGCAGATGGTAGAAGATTAATGAGGTGGCATGCATATGTAATTGCCTCAGCCCAAAATTCTTTGCCCAAGCCAGCATTGGACAACATACACCGTACCTTCTCCAATAAAGTCCGGTTCATACGTTCTGCCACTCCATTCTGTTATGGTGTATGTCTGACATTGAAGTGTCGGACGATGCCATCATTTTCACAGACCTTATTGAAATGATCATTTTTGTATTCACCTCCATTGTCTGTGCGAATACACTTGATCCTCCTGCCTGTTTGATTCTCCACCATCGTCTTCCATTTGAGAAATATTTCCAATACTTCATCTTTCCTCTTCATTATATACACCCACACTTTTCGGGAAAAATCATCAATAAAGGTTACAAAATAGTGCTTTCCACCTAATGAAGGTGTTTTGGAAGAACCCCAAATATCAGAGTGTACATAATCTAAAATGCCTTTAGTATTATGGATCGCTGTACCAAATTTAACCCTTGTCTGTTTTTCTTTGACACAATGCTCGCAAAACTCCAAGTTGCAAGTCTTTATGCCTTTTAACAATCCTTGATTCGATAGAGCTTTCAAGGATTTCCCTCCAGCATGTCCCAAGCGCATGTGCCATAGCCTGGTTGCTTCTGCCTCTTTGTTATCACTGGATATCACTGTTGCTGTCCCAATAACTGTACTACCACGATAGCGGTGCATGTTATTATTCTTCCGATTGGCCTTCATTACCACTAGTGTACCGGAGCATATTCTCATCACTCCATTTTCTACAATGATTTTGAACCCTTTTGATTCTAGGGCTCCCACAGAGATGAGATTCTTCTTCAAACCCGGTACATATCGAACATCTGTTAATGTTCTGATCATTCCATCATGGCTTCTTAATCTTATTGAACCAATGCCATATGAGGTAAGAGGGCTGTTATCCGCTGTGTGGATGACTCCATATTCTCCTTCTTGAAAATTTACGAACCAGTCCTTGTTGGGACACATATGATAGCTACAAGCCGAGTCCATCAACCATATGTCTGATGATGTTGATAACTCTGTTGTAACTAATGAGAAGTCTGAATCATCACAATCAGCTACATTTGAATCCATAATGGCCTTTCCATTGTTATGTCTGGCCTTATTCTTCAACTTCGGACAGTCTTTCTTCTAGTACCCCTTTTCTCGACAAAAGGCACATTCATCTTTGCTGGGTCTAGATCTCGACTTGGATCTTCCCTTCTTAGTCCTCGTTTGATTTTGAGGATGTCCCCTTACAATTAGTGCTTCTCCTTCTCCGCCCATCTGTTTTTCTCCCTTTCTTTGTTCATAGCTGTACAAAGCCGAACAAACTTCTCTGAGAGAAATTTTGTCATTTTCATGGAGTAGATTAGTTTCAAGGTGCTCGTACTCATTAGGAAGTGACCCCAACAACATCAAGGCCAAGTCACCATCATCAAAAGTTACATCCATATTTTGCAAATCTGTGACCAACTTATTGAAACTGGTGATATGTTCATTCATTATGGTACCAGGAACATAGGTGAAGCGAAACAGTCTCTTCTTCATGTACAATTTATTTTGACTGTTTTTCTTCAAAAATTTATCCTCCAGTGCTTTCTATAATTTACTTGCAGAAGTTTCCTTTGTGTATGGATATTTCTGCTCTCTAGCAAGGTAGGATCGAATGGTACCACAAACAACACGATTAATAATTTTTCAATCTTCTTCTCCAATAACATCTGGCTTCTTTTCTTCAATGGCAAGATCTAGCCCTTGTTGAAAAAGAACATCTAGAACCTCGCCTTACCACATCCCAAAATGTTCTGACCCGTCAAAAATTTCTACCGCAAATTTTGCATTTGACACAATTCTTGTCATAAGCGAAGATGCCAACGATGACGTATTATTGACACTTGATGTAGATTCTTCTTGTTTATTGTCTTCCATTTTGACACAAATATTATTTAGTAGCTGACGACACAAATCAAGATTATTTCCTTTCTGGTGTGGAAGATCAGACTAAGCTGCAATCACAGAGCATACTCAGATAGAACCTTGACTCAGTTACCAAGATAGATCTTTTCTGATGTGGAAGATCAGACTATGCTGCAACCACAGAGCATACTTAGACAGTACCTTGGCTCTGATACCAATTGTTGCGGAAGCCAAATGTATATAGTGTGAATGAGTCACAACTACTATACCAAAAATTATGACAACCACTAAATAATAAACAAGACAATAAGACAACAATAAAAGAACACCAGAATTTACAAGGTTCGGCCAATTTTGCCTACTTCCTCGGACACAATTAATATTTTATTCCACTCAAAAATTACAAATGAAATAATACTAAAGAGAGAAGATACAAATGCCTTAAGAAAATAAAAAAGGCAAATGAGAGGTGCGCTTAAATCCTAAACATTAGGCCTCCTTTTATAGGGTAAAATTCCCATTCAAAATTGTCATCCACCGATGTGGGACTTTTAACAATTTCAACAAGTAAATTGTAAAAAAAATAGCAGCTCGTTGCACAAAGTATCCCACATTCATGCAGGATCCGGGGAAGCGCCGCACCTAAAGGTGTGACGTAGACAATCTACTCTAATGCAAACATTAGTGGTTGTTTCTACGGCTCGAATCTGTACCTATAGGTTAAACGGAGACAACTTTACCGTTGCTCCAAGGGGCAGTGAATTGTGGCCTTCTAAATTATAATCAGTCGAAAATTGATTTAGCTGTCTAACTGTAAGTGTTTTGATTAGTATAAAGTAATGAAATGGTAAAGTGCAGAAATGTAAACAGAGATATTATATAGTTTTATACAGAGGTTCGATAAGACTAAGGAATTAAAGGAATAAAAGATAGTAAAACTTAAGAGGAGAAAAACTGACCACGGGATCTTGAAACAGAATGGCTTTAAGAAGTCGAGGGAAGAACTTGTATGTAAAGATTTTCCGACGAGAATAACTTGGAAGTTTGTGGAGGTTCTTATTTTGCTTTAAAAACGATGGTTTTGGTAGAGAAAATAGTGCTTTTTTCTCTGGTTTTTTACCAATTAGTACTTTAGTAGATAAGGGAACAGTTTCTGGAGAAAGTTGATCGGAAAAACCCTCCTTATCAATGACAGCGGGACAATAACAAAGGCATAATTTTTTCTTCATGGTTAAAAATAAAGGTGGCTAGTTAGAGGATTTGCAGAGTTGTTCTATTTTAAGGGGCGGTTATAGATTGTGTGCGACAAAAAAGGGGTATGGAAAAGGTGCGAGAAAAGGATTGTATTTTTTTCCAGACAAGAGAAATATGCTCTCTTTTGTTTGGTCGCTCTTTGACTGTTGAAGTTTGGTACTTTTACGATAACAACAATAAACTCAGTGTAATTGTACGACTGAAATTTGGGAAGAATAATGCGTACGCAAATTTTATTCTTGCTTTGTGAAAATACAAATGACGTTTCCAATAGACACTCAATTTTAAGATAGAAGAAAAATAAGTAGTAATTGCAATCGGTTACAATAGTAAGCTAATATGGTAAGATAACCGAATAAAAGAAAAACATTTAGTTATAGAAAGAAGTTTTATTATTTTCTTCTCTCAAAAGAAGTAACAAGCTTATTTCAAATGTTTTCCCTTTCTAATACTTCTCTCGGAAACAAAATTCGATTAAAAACGTGTTACCGGCAAAAATTTCTTTCTGACGGAAAGGAGAATTACTTAAGAAAGATACCTTTAAGATAAATAAAAATATAACTTCATCCATTGCAGTTTAAGATATTCATTTTGCTATAGTACAATTGTTGGTAAATAACTTAAAATTACTTCCGGTTAACTGAAAATGCGTACAAACGTAGATAAACCTTTTCTGCATAGTTTGATATATTCCAATATAAAAGTGGTTCCCAAGGTTCTTCCTGTATGTTAGAAAGTCGAAACCCCAGCTTAATTTGGTCATCAATGGAGATATGAGGTGTAATCAGAAGAGAGCAGAAAGGGAAGATGAAGACCAACCAGACTAGGTTTACCTTCGATATAACCTAGGATGAATATGTGTAACGACCCGACTGGTCGTTTTGAGAATCTACACTTCGCTCGGTGTTTTGAGAGCTCGAGCATATCCGCATGATGTATTATGACTTGCGTAAATCGTCGGTGTTGGTTTTCAACTTATCCAGAATCGATTTGGAAGGATGAACTTCAAGATTCAAGCTCTAAGTTGGAAGAATTGACTAAGGTTGAATTTTTAGGTAAACGATCTCGGAATCGGGATTTGAAGATTCCAGCAGGTTCGTATGATGATTTCGGACTTGGGCGTATGTTCGGATCGGGTTTTGGATAACCCGGGAGCATTTCGGCGCCTATTGTGGAAGTTAGCATTTTGGAAGAATTTCATCATATTTGGGTTGAAGTGCATTTCAATATTATCGATGTCCGTTTGGGATTCCGAGTCTGAGAATAGCTCCGTATGGTAATTCTGGTATTGGGAGCGCGTCCGAAAATGGATTTGGAGGTCCGTAGGTCATTTTGGAGTCGTTTGGCAAAAGTTAGGAATTTGAAGGTTTTTGAGAAGTTTGACCGGAAGTGGACTTTTTGATATCGGGGTCGGAATCTGATTCCGAAAGTTTAAGCAGGTTCGTAATGTCAAATGTGACTTGTGTGCAAAATTTGAGGTCAATCGGACCTGATTTGATAGGTTTCGACATCGGTTGTGGAAGTTTGAAGTTTAAAGTTTCAAGTTCAATGAATTCGAATTGAGGTATGATTCGTCGTTCCGATATTGTTTTGTGTGTTTTGAGGCCTCGAGTAGGTCCGTGTTATGTTATGGAATTTGTTGGTATGTTTGGATCGGGTCCCGGGGGTCTCGGGTGTGTTCCGGGTGAGCTATGGGTCATTTTCCTCCTATTTTGAACTGCTGAATCTGTCATCTAGTTTTCCTTCATCGCATTCGCGTCCTTGCACTCACGTTCGCGTAGTGTTATTTTGGAGGGTGAAATATTTCCTCTTCGCGTTTGCAGCTACTCTCTCGCGTTCGCGAAGTTCTGCCACCTCCTTCTACGCGTTCGCATTCCATATGTCGCGTTCACGAAGTGCAAACCAGGCCCCATGCACTAGTGATCATTTTTCTCTTCGCATTCGCGTAAGTCCTGTCCCTTGTTCATGGTGTTCGCGAAGGGTATTCTGGGCAACTTTTGTTTTCTTCTTCGTGAACGCGATAGTTCTTCCGCGTTCGCGAAGCATAAAAGACCCAGGCAATGTTCTTTTAAAAATCGCGATTTTGACTTCATTTTAACATTTCCAAGCTCGGATTGAGGTGATTCTTGGAGCAATTTTTATCTTTTGGACTAGGGTAAGTGTTCGCTACTCATTTTTGATCTTATATCATGAATCTACCCTTATTTTTGGTAATTGAATTATGAATTTTATAGAGGAAATTAGAGATTTTGGCCTAAAGTTCATAATATGAATTTTTGAGTTTTGAACATCGAATTGGAGTCGGATTTGAGTGAAACTAGTATGGTTGGACTCGTACTTGAATGGGTGGACGTATTTTATGAAATGTGTCGGGTCCCGAGGCGTGGGCCCGTGGGTCGACTTTTGGGTTGATTTTTAGACTTTGTTAAAGATTGAAGCTTTATAATCCGGAATAGTCTCTTACGAGTTTTATTTGTGCTTTGAAGTTATTTTGATTAGATTTGAGCCGCCCGGAGGTCATATCGTCCGAGGAGTTCATTTTTGAGTGTCGGTTTGCCTTCTTTGAGGTACGTGTTTTGCCTAACTTTGGTGAGAGAATTTTTTTACTATTTGACATTGTTTGCTACATGCGGGGGTGATACATATATGAGGTGACGGGCATATATGCATGTGCCAGGGTAACCATACTCGGGGGTAAATTATGTTATAGATTGCATCTTATAGAATCCCATGACCTTCTTGTCTCATGCCTTACTTGGCTCTTAGATACTAGGAATATAGTATGAAATATTAGAAACTAAGACTTAGCTTATTATAACTTGATCAAATTTGATGAAAATTCTGAGAATATATTGGTGTGTTTAATTCGGCAATCAATATACATAATCATTAATACATTGCTACGGCCGATATTCTTGAGATACTAGATTCTATACTTGTGTTGTAGATCATTTGTGAAATTTGTTGGAATACTTGAATAATAAGGTTCTTGTGGGTTTATTGAACGATTGTTGGCTTGGAAAGTTGTGATTGTGATTTATTTGAAATATCCGTTTAAACACTCCCCTTAACGTTATTTATGTTTCCTGCCTTGTTTGTCATTGGTATTCATATGCTTGGTAAGGAAGAGTGTAAAACACGAAGGGTAATGCCGTACCTTTGTTTATACATTATCATGTGAGGGAGAGTGTAAAGCACGAAGGATGATGCCTTACCATATTATTTGAGAGTTAAAATACGAAGGGTGATGCCGTGCCATATTATTTGAGAGTTAAAGCACGAAAGGTGATGCCGTGCCATATTATTAAGAGTAAAAGCACAAATAGTGATGTTGTGCTGTATTATTGAGAGTAAAAGCACGAAGGGTGATGTCGTGCCATATTATTGTGAGTAAAAGCACGAAGGGTGATGCCGTGCCATGTTATGTGAGTAAAAGCACGAAGGGTGATGCCATGTTATTGTATTTATATTATTACGCTTTCATGTTATGGAGAGTTCATGGCACGAAATGGTGTTTCCGTGCAAGTGAGGACGAGAGACATACATTATGTTGTGATATTTCTTTCTTGCAGATACCTTCATGTCTTTACCTGGAATTGTTATTGTCGTGTTCACGGTTCTTATGTGATATGTCGTTACTGTTCTGTCTTTATCCTCTACCACCTTTGTTGTCGTACTATCATACCTTCTAGTTGTTTAAACTTGCTAATATCATGCATATTTCCTGCTGTTATGATTTCATCCATGTCATCTGTTTTGTTGTATTTAAGTGTAGATCTTCTTCTTTACTAGACATTCATGTCCCTACTTGCTAACTTATAAAGATCATGTGACCGCTTTCTTATTTGTCATATTTGTCTTTATGCCTCCACCTTGCTAATTAGTCGAAGTTACATTCCTTTTTCTTAATTATTGTCATTATCTCTATGCTTTCTGTTCAGTCTGTTACAGATATTCTCATGTACATTCTCATCCTCCATAGCTATTTGCGTATTTCCCACTCTGTCATTTCTGTTATCGGCATTTCTGTCATTTGGTTGGTACTGTTTTACGCATAATTGGTGAGGATGAGTTAAATGCACGAAGGGTGTTGCTGTGCCGTTGGATTTGATGTATTGAGTATATTTCTCACATTATAAAAGCTTTGAGGTAATTGTTGAGATTTATTGGCTTTCGCTCTCAGGAAAGGATTGGGTGAGATATTGATACCTGTTGAATTGTGTTTTCTTTTAGTACTCTGTTATTGCTTTGTATAATCGTTTCGTGTGATTTATTCTGTTGTACTATAGTATAGTTATATTATTAGTTTACATTACAGGTTTTATCAATGAGCATCTTTTAACCAAAGCCTCGTCACTACTTCGACGAGGTTAGACAAGATACTTACTCAGTACATGAAGTCGGTTGTACTTATACTACACTTCTGCACATTGCGTGCAGATGTTGGCTGTTGTTATTGCTGTGCTCGATGGTTGCCGGGATTGAAGATGTACCTGCGTTCCTGTTGTAGCTGGCTCTTGTTCATGACAGCCTTATATTTATAAAAAAAACGTAACTCTATTTATGTACTTTTCAAAACATAAGCACTTATGTGAACAGTAGTGCCACCACTGTTCAGGCGCCATAACAATGCCGACTGGCGGTGAAAATTCACAATATTAGTGCCAAAAGAAGCTCCTACTCTTTGCGCACAATCCCCAATTGGTTTCATCCTCAAATCCATAGCCATCTGTAAAAATCTTGAAAATTGTTCGACGATCACTGTAGCGCCCAGTTCTGTTTTCAGAGAACATCGTCGCTGCTGTTTTCTTCTGTTTCTTGTACAACGATGGTGTGTTGAAACATTCCATGGATGCATCATCCTCTCCCCAGCCTGTGGCTGTGGGAGAGTCTTTAACTAAAACTACATATGCTGCACAAATCGCATCCAAAATAGTTTCCAAAACAGCCACAAAATCAATAATAAAACTTGTCCAAATCATACATGGAGAGCCCACTGTTGTTTTTACCATTGAAGAACGCCAACAATTTTCCATTGAGGAAGGTTTACATCAGGCTATTGTGATTAAACTATCTCCAGGTGCACCAGATTTAAAAATATTACGTGAGCTGCTGCTAAAACACATTGGCACAAAAGGCCGCTGCCTCATAGGTTTGCTGGCACCACTGCAATTGCTGTTAAGGTTTGATCACAATGATGATTATGTAGTTTCCTTATCTCGTGCAGTAAACTACTTCTTGTATAATGGAAATGAATATCAGTATCGAGCTTTCCCTTGGACGATTGGTTTTAATCCAAGGGAGGAGACAACAAAGGCTGTTGTTTGGATATCTCTGCCAAATCTATCACCAGAACTGTTTGCATTGTCTTTACTTTTATTGATCGCGTCGGAAGCTGGAAAGCCTATTGCTATTGATAAAGCAACACAAATAAAGTCCAGACCTAGCACAGCTAGGGTGAAGGTGATATTAGATTTGCTCTAGAAACATCCAAATCGTGTAAGATTGCAAAGCGTCAATAAAATGTCTAGAAAAATATTGGAGGTTTTTCAAGAGATCGTCTATGACAATTTACCTTTGTATTGTAATTGTTGTAAGCACCAAGGCCACAATGAAAATACATGTCGAAGACTTCAACAAAGAAATCGTGAGGATGATGCTCAGATCGAAGAAGTTCATACCTGGCAAGAACAAATTGCTGGCGCAAAATACAAAGGAGATTTGCGCCAATTGTTGAATGAGAGGAGGGCTTTCAATGATGGTGATCGAAGTGCTGGAGATCACAAGAATCCTACAGCTTCTACACAGATTGTAGAATCACCTCAAAAGGCTCATGAATATGCAGAACAATTGATCAAAACATCACATGCAGTAGCTGTTTCTAGTACTGCTTTGGTTCATGTAGAAAGAGCTATTACTAAGTAGGCGTAGCTGGGCAGAGTGACTCACTTCCACTGTCTTTGGATGCTACTGGTGATCGAGCTAACAAAGAAAAAATATCAGGTGCACACTTGATAAGGGAAGCTGATACAAAACTAACAAGAAATGGCTTGAATAATGCAATGCCTGCTGTTGGTGCATCTGGTGTTCAAATTGTGGAGGAAGGTTTACTGGAGGATAATGAATGTAAGCAGCATCAGATTTTGAATTTGCAGACTGAAGGAGTGCAACAGGCTGTTAATGTCAACGAAGGTGTTGTTGGTGTTCCTAACGCTAGTGTTCAGGTGGATACAAGAAATAATGCAAGTCGTGCTAATGAACAATAGGGTGATAGAAAACAAATTGTATCAGCAGACCTTAAAACTACTGTTGTGATTGATGAGGGGCAAGATCAGGTAGGTGTTATGGCTTTGGAGTGTGCAACTACTACAGGTTCTAAAGGACCAAATATAGAGGCTAAAGATCCACAAGTTTTAGCTGGAGTTGAGCAGCCTGCTATTGGGAATTTGAAACCTACTGTTGCTACTGATGGTGCATTGAATAGAACTACTGATAGATCTGCTATTTATGCTGTTGAATCAGTTTGTCAAGGACCTAAGGGTGATGGTACAATTCATAACTCAACTGAGAAATATTGGACAATGGTGTCCAGCAAAAAAGGCACTCCAAATAAGAAAAAGGTGCAGCAGGTTGAGCAGATTTCGAGAAATATTTCGAATCCTTTTAATGCTCTTGCCAACGTGAATGATTATGATGGGAAGATTGCTAACACAACAACCTTAAATGATGGTTCTTTTAACCAGCAAATAGTCCCAATTTCAAGCAGTAACAAGGGAGGCAGAACCAACGATAATTTGGCTAAGGTTTCCGGAGTTCGACAAAAGGCTATAAATAGCAGCGTGGCAGAAGTATTAAAGGGAGAGCATGTACCTAGTTCCAGCACTCCTACGATACATTTTTCTAGTCCACAAGTGGAAAAAATTATCAAAGAATCACAGATTGAAATGATGTTGAATGCCAATCTTATGTTCAAGCAACCATTGGTCACCTTGAACACATCGGTGTATGACATTCCCTCTCAATCGTGCGAGTCATTTAGTGAACATGGGGGTGAATCTGGGCAACCTATACTGTCCACTGGCAATAACAAAGAAATTATACAAGCAAAGGTGAGGGACA
This sequence comes from Nicotiana tabacum, assembly GCF_000715075.1. NCBI lineage: Eukaryota > Viridiplantae > Streptophyta > Magnoliopsida > Solanales > Solanaceae > Nicotiana > Nicotiana tabacum. The sequence goes on along the minus strand of NC_134081.1, from coordinate 108,433,882 downwards.
TGGCCAGTAACCTTTGGGCTGACCAACGTGAGGAGGATGATGAAGAGAACTGGGGTGATGAGTTTGCTGGGAATTTGACAGAGGATGGTGATCAAGATAGCGAAGATGAAGGTGTGCTTTCAGTTGGCTCACCATCATTGCAAAAAAGTGGCAACTCTACGATATTAAGTTCCAACAGCAAACTTAATGCAAAAGCTCCAGTTTTTGTGCCTAAAGCTGGGCAACAACATTTTGGAACAAGCACAACAGGTGCGACTCGGATGAAAAATGCAGTACCAAGTAGGTCTGGGCAGCAGCAGATTATTAGAAGCACACCAGCTGCCACTCTTGTGGAGGATCAATATGCAGTAACACCTTCAGCTTTTGGACAGCAACAACAAATTGCAAACTCTCTACATGTTGTAACATCAAATGCTGAACAACAGCAACATGATTTGGCATCGGCAATGTCAATTGCTGGACAGCAGCAAAAAAATGCAAGCACTTCAACTGGTTTAATATTACCTTCAAACGATGCAAAGCAGCAGCAGGACTTAAATGCAACACTGATCACTTTGGAGGACAGAAAACTACTGAACGTGATCGTAAGTTCCAAACCTGTTAACTCGCTAAATCATTCTGCTTTTAGCACTGGTCGTTTGGCTAAGGACATGAACAAGATACAAGGCATAGAACCATAACAAAACAAGGTAATTTTGGCAAATACACAAGACAAAAATGTCTTGATGACACAAGATCTTGCTCAAAATTTTCCACAGCCTGTGAATGTGGGAAGGGATATTTACAAAGACGGAGAGGAAGATGCAGTGTTGCAACAATGACGAGCACATGCAGCAAAACAAGGTGATTTATCACCCATGCACAATGGACAAAGTAAGAAGAATCATACAAGGAAGAAGAGTTGGGACGGCAAGGTGAGTGAGGAAGTAATTCTTTGGCAACTTCGAATGAGAGTTGCCAAACAAAAGCAGGCTGCCTCAACTACATCCACGAGGTCTAACCGTTCAAAAAAGAAGTTATGATTTTTGAAGACATTTTGAAGAGGGTTGATGAAGATGACAAAGAGGTACAGCTTGAAGAAGTTGCAAGTTTGGGCAAGAAGGGAGAAGAATTTAATTCCTACTACATTTTATTCTATCAATATGTTAGTATACTCATTTGTACTCTGTGATGATCATAGAATATTAGTGCTTTCTAGTTCTTACTTTTTACATGCATGCTAGTAGGTGAGGCTATTTTATGCCTCAATAGGATTGGTAAGGTAAGGTTTAGCCCAGTTTATGTTGCCTTAGTCCTATGCCTGTGGAAAAATATCCAAATTGCTATGAGATTATATGCCCTCGTGAGACTTTGCCGGCATCTACACCATGATCCTCTACATGAGGCTGCCATCATAAGGCAATGAGAGGTGCAGAGGCGTAAATATATAGCCAAGGCATATAGGCAACACTACTGGTGTTATTGTCCCCCTTATTTTGTACTCTTCCTAAGTGGTTTCTTTTTTTTTCTTTTCTTTTATTATTATTAATAAAATAGCTACTAAAAAAAAAGAAACAGAAGATGTATTTACTTCATATCAGCTTGTAAATTCTATTCTTAGAAGCTTATGATTTGTACTACCAGTCCTTAGAAATGTATAAGACTCAGAAAATTTCTTTGTTTAATTATTTTATTAAGTTAATTAAAAATGGATAATCGTTAATTGACTTACCTAGCGGGTTGGGTTAGGTATCATCATGACTAGTGGATTTCGGATCGTGACAGATGGTATCAGAGCCCTAGGTTTATAGGTTCTACGAGTCATGAGCAAGTGTCTAGTAGAGTCTTGCAGATCGGTATGGTGACGTCTATACCTATCTTCGAGAGGTTGCAGGGCATTTAGGATAAACTTCCCATCCTTCTTTCCTTATCGTGTGACATTGATTCCGCTTGGAGTGTAACTTTTTAAATTCCTTCCCCACATTCGTTTGCGCATGTGAGCGCTCGGTATCGGCGGAGCATCGATGGTTTGTGAGTACCTGGATGAGATGCGAGATATGACTCATGTGTGCTGATGATGGGTCAGTCTGGAGGACTTGAGGCTGGGTTGTGACTGTAGCTTGAGCACGGGTTCTCAGTTGTGTGAGCATGTGTTTTTGGACTTATACGTCCGGTAGTGTCCCTATGAGTAGAGATTGTGGCAGGCGAGTGGTTGGGTGACTAAATGACGAGTAGGATGTGGCTACGAACTATATTCAGGTGATTGAATGTGATAAAAGAAGTCTGCTTGAGGTGTAAATAAGGGTAATGGGCGTTGGTTTCTATCTTTATGTGGCATATAGTCTCGAGTTATGGATGTATTGAAAGGCTTTCGTGTTGTTTAATTGTGAAACGAATTTGACTCGCATGCCTTATTGATGAATTCAGTCTCAGGAAGCTTAAGTGATGGCATAGTGGTCGTGGCTAGAGTTTAAGATTTACACTGAATGGTGTCTAGGCTCGCGGTATTTCTATATCATTGTGGATTATGCATTTCATTAATAGGAAGACTAAGTGGTGGAGGGAACGACTTTAGATTCACAGAAGGTCCCTTCAGAGCGGGTGCCTTGGTTGTGGTACTTTGGGGTGCTAAGAGGGAATGCAGCGGCTTATGGGCCTTAGGGCGGTGCGGTTTTTATGCTAGAATCTCTTATGGAGAGCTTTGGGGTAAGTATCATGGTGTTCTCGCAAGGAGGGGTATCAACTTGAGGGTAATATAGAAGGAACTCAGAGGAAACATGGCGGTTTGATAGTAAATTGGATCAACATGGTAATGATGTGATCGGCTCCTTGGGTACTTATGATGTAGTGTGTCTCCACAGGTGTTTCGTGGAAATGCTCATAGGTTTTGGGCAACTGCGTGGCTTGGTTGAGTTAAAGGGATTCAGTTCTGATAGCTTGGGTATGTGCCAATGGATTTACAAGGGGTTCTCGATGATTTCTATTGTTTTGGGTGAATATTTACTATTGGTGTGAAGAAACATGTTGTGTATTAGGATTTCCTCCTAGATCAGATTAAATAGAATTTTTCTGACTGAACGGGATTGAGTTTTGGATGTGCAAGGTCACGGTTCCATCTTGAAGGGAAAGTCATGTAATTCTTAAACAGCACGAATGGTTTCAGATGTCTAAATGGATGCTATCACTACTTGGTATTGGTTGAGAAGGGTGTGCATTTTAGAAGGCGCATTGTGTTTTTACTTACGAATGCATCATTGATATTGCGATGCTCGCCTGGTTAGTCTGCTAGTGAGATTCAGAATTTGTTATATGACACGGAAGAATTATAGAAGTATTCCTTGTGAGATGATTATATACAAGAGATGTGTTAGACATTTGGGCGGTGGAGTTGGGATCAGGTAGGGTGATTCGTGTGTTCCATGGATTTGAAGGTTGGAGTTCTCAGAAACAGATTGTTTCGTGGTTGTGGACTGTGAAATATGTCCAAAGCTAGCCAGATGATAGTGTGTGTTATGGTTATGTCGTTGTAGACTTTTGGAAGGCTATTTGTCCTTTCAGGGATGACCGGAGTTGAATTGGGGCCCATTGATAGGCCCAATAAAGATGCGTACTCTGTATGAGATTGGATTTGCTTGCTCCTGTGCAACTGTTACCACATGTATATCATCGGGCGGAATGAATGTTATTCGCGCCTTGGTTTATGTTATATGTTCTCCTCTATATTATGACGGATTGTGAGTGTTACATGGTTCTTCGCACGCATATTGTAATTCAGTTTAGGCTTCATAGCACTATGGGCGAGACGACCTTCGTGATGTTGATTTGCTTATTGCACCATAGTTGTGCTTGTCCTTCTCAGTATTGTTTGTTCCTGATAATTTTCCCACGGTTACATTTTTTTGTGCACTCTATGATGCTTGATATTGACGCACATGCGATCAGTGAGCTCGAGCATTATGGCTCGAAGGGTACCCTATGTGGATTGATATGATGGGATCGGGTTGCACGCCGCAACGGTACTGTGATGAAATGTAACTCATGATATTTACCTCATGTAGTTTTGCTTTCACCTTGTTAAAAATAGTTCATAGTAAAATGCTAAAATTTCCCTGCCTACTTAACTTGTTTAGTAGTCTTCTTATTTAGCTCTCCTACGGTTATCTGTCATGTCCGAATTATTACTTGTTGGTGTTCGGGACCGTGTTATGTGGGGTTCCATATGATTACTGATGATACTAGTTAGTGGGGCTGCTTGTAATGGCTGAGATGAGGTTTCTAGACTTGAGAATGGTACTATAGTAATGGGATGAGGAAGGTTTGGAAGAATAATACTATGTTTGCTGAGGATTCGAGCAAAATGGCCTTGGTCGGACTAGTGAGTTTCTTGGATTATTGATCAGATGAGTGGTTTAGAGGTTATGCATGTTTCTTTCATCATCGGCAGGGTATGAAGGTTTTAAACGAGGCTCTAATCGATATGAGGTTTGCTACAGGCACTGGATTTGTTTTCAGGCAGTAATGGTGGTCAGCAGTTCCTACTGTGATTGTCCGAGTGATGGGGCACATCATGGAATTTCATCTTGGGGTTTATGGTTATGGCCTAATACAGCTTGTTCAGGCTTATACATTATGTAGATGTGAGATTTGGGGCTTGTAAAGAATTCGAGGTGTTAGAGATTGGGTTCAAAGGTTTAAGGACCAAGGTTGAAGTAAGGATCTCTAGTTAGGTTATGTTAGCAGGTTTATATAGGGCAAGGTAACGCGGGATCACCCCTGGGTTTATGCATAGTAAGATTATACCGTGATTTGATAGCTTTAGAATGACTCCTGGCACGTTCGAGGACGAACGTGTGTTTAAGTGGTGGAGGATGTAACGACCCGACTGGTTGTTTTGAGAATCTACACTTCGCTCGGTGTTTTGAGAGCTCGAGCATCTCCACATGATGTATTATGACTTGCGTAAATCGTCGGTATTGGTTTTCAAGTTATCCAGAATCGATTTGGAAGGGTGAACTTCAAGATTCAAGCTCTAAGTTGGAAGAATTGACTAAGGATGGATTTTTGGGTAAACGATCTCGGAATAGGGATTTGAAGGTTCCAGCGGGTTCGGATCTATCACGTTCGGACTTGGGCGTATGTTCGGATCTGTCACGACCCAAAATTCCACCATAGGCGTCGTGATGGCACCTAGTCTCTAAGACTAGGTAAGTCGATTTCAATTACATTTTGAAGTTATTTTTTTTTAAAATTAATACAACCTCCCAGGACTGGTAGTACTGAGTCACGAACTCTAACTGAATACATGGAATGATCACGAGGACCGAATATACAATATTGTTTGATTAAAAATTAACAGTACAATGAAATGAAAAAGTCTCCAAGGGACTGCGACGACCAAGCAGCTCTACCTTGAATCCTTACGATCCCGCTTTAACTCTGCTCAAGTCTGATATATCCAATACCTGGCTCTGCAAAAAAATGTGTAGAAGTATAGTATGAGCACACCACGGTCGGTACCCAGTAAGTATCGAGACTAACCTCAGAGGAGTAGTGACGAGGTATAGTCGAGACACTCACTAGTCAAATAATCTGTGCAATATAGTATGCAAATATAATAGAAAACAAATAGCAGTAATAGCAACATCAATCAACTAGTGATTTAAACAGCAAGGTAACAGAAACACCATAAATATTACTCAAGCGAGTAATAAACACAGGTATAACCAATTATTCAGGTCCTTCAGAATATACATCTTTTATCTAAGTTATTCAATAAAAATCTCTGGAATATAATCCTTTTCAATAAATATCTTTCGAATATAATTCTTTCAAGTAAATATCTTTCAAATATAATTCTTTCAAGTAAATACCTTTCGAATATAATTCTTTCAAGTAAATATCTTTCAAATATACTTCTTTCAAGTAAATATCTTTATAACATAATTATTTCAAATAAATATCTTTCTAATATAATTCTTTCGAATAAATATCTTTCAAATATACTTCTCTCATGTAAATATATTTATATAATAATTTTTTCAAATAAATATCTTTCTAATATAATTCTTTCGAATAAAAGTCACCATGTGACGCCTCATTTAGCTTTCCTGGCGTGAGGAATACATTCAACATATCACATCAAATGGCACGGCAATACCTTCATGTACTTAGCTCATTCTCATCCAATATATATATGTGATTCAAATCAATTGGCATGCAATACCCTTCGTGCATTTATATCTTCCTCACCATGCATACATATAATAGTACCAACTAGGTGGGAGAAATACAAATAACAATAAAAGAAATAAAGTGGAGGCACACAGGAAGCAACAACGACTACAAGTCACATAGAAAATATAGGTGTACAATAACATTTCAAGATAAAGGCATGAATGTATACACAATAAAATGTTATCATAATATAATGTATGTCTCTCGTCCTCGCCTGCACGGAAACACACTTCGTGCCATGAATATATGATAACATAAAAATAATTGCACGATATCATCCTTTGTGCTTTTACTCTCACCCTCACCTGATAATATAAATGAAATAGCACTGCATCACCCTTCGTGCTTTACACTCTCAATGGAACGGCATCACCCTTCGTGCTTTACACTCTCAAATGGCATGGCATCACCATTCGTGCTTTACACTCTCAAATAGCACGACATCACCCTTCGTGCTTTACACTCTCAAATGGCACGGCATCACCCTTCATGCTTTACACTCTTCCTTACCAAGCACATATATATCATTAACAAGTAAGGAAGAAAGCATAAATAACATCAGGGAGAGTGTTTAAACCACAACACAATACAACAATTCATATCGCAATTTTTCACTGACCACAACCAAATTCCAAATATGTAGAAGAATCAATAAATTTCTCAACAAATAGCCCAAGGCTCCACACCACGTATAATAAACCTCAAAACAATCAACAGAGGTGAAAAATACTCAGTATAGGGCAACGCCTTCATTAATCCAAATTTTTGATAATTATATTAACTCCTCAATTTAAGCTTATTAATAAATATTGCAGATAAGGGTTCCATCATAGATTTAATTCCAAGAAAATATTAAATCAACAAACACACGGAACTCACGTAAAATCCAAGTGACAATAACACTGAATTTATTATATAAAATACAAACTTGACAAATAAGAAATGAAGCATGATAATTCAAGGTACTAATGCCAACAATTATCCAATTTAATACATAAGGCGTCTAATGATTTTAACCAATGTAATTTGCACATATAACCCAAGTACGTACTCGTCACCTCGCGTACTTGGTTTTTAGTTACACAAATTGCACATAAGACTCAATGCCTAAGGGGTAATTCCCCCACTCGAGGTTAAGCAAGACACTTACCTCAAACTGCGCTCAATCAGTCAAGTAGTATGCCCTTTCCTCGATTTTTCCGACTCCGATCGGCTCGAATCTAGGCATAATTAATTTGATTCAATCAATACAAATTGTAGGAATAAATTCCATATGAAAATACAAATTTTCTACAAAAATCCAAAATTTAACCCAAAAATTGCCCGTGGGACCCATGTCTCGGAATCGGCAAAACTCACAAAATCCGACAATCCATTTAATTACGAGTTCACCCATACCAAGTTTCATCAAATTTCGATGTCGGATTGACCTTCAAATCTTCATTTTACATTTTTGGAAGATTTTACAAAAATCTGATTTTTCTTCCATAAATTCATGGATTCATGATGTAAATGAGTATGGAATCGTGAAATATAATCAATATAGGATAAGGAGCACTTAACCCAATGTTTACCCATGAAAATCGCCCAAATATCGCCCTAACCGAGCTCCCCACCTCTATTTTTGTCAAAAATGGTAGAAAAGCCCCGTTTATAGGGCCTCAGGCCTCAGCTATTTCGGGTGCCACAGGTAGCGTGGGGCGCTGCCTGTGGCACTATTTACAGTACCTTTAAACATCCCAGCGCCAGGGCTAGCGCCCCACGCTATGCTAGGCACTGACGGCGACAGAAATTGTTCCTGACACGGAAATGGGCATAACTTTCTCATACGATGTCCGAATTCAGCGATTCATTTTGCTATGGCTCAAAAATTTCAATACGGATCTAATGCTTCAATCAAAACTGAATTTGGAGCTCATTTTCTTAATGTGATATCACGTATTCTTGAAGAATCGATGTCGAAATATCCTAGGTTCGATTCCGAAACACAGCAAATCAAATGCGATTGACCTCAAATTTTGCACACAAGTCATAGTACATAATATGAAGCTATTCAAGACTTTAAATAGTAGAAAGGAGAGTAATAATTTAAATCTACAAGTCGGGTCGTTACATTCTCCCCAACTTAAACATACGTTTGTCCTCGAACGTGCCAAGAGTTGTTTTCCAAGCCATCAAATCACTATTCCATATTACCGCGCACATACCCGGGGGTGATCCCACGTTACCCTATTTGACATAAGCCCAACAACACCACTCAATTGAGATTATTCCTTTTACCCATATTTGTAAACTTTAAGACCAAATTTCTTACACTCCAAACATTTTCAAAAGTACGATTTTCATATCAACGCACGGTTTTAGTCTCAACTGGCCATAGCAACTCGTGCCTACGCACACGTCAACTTTCTTAATAGCGCTTAAGTACTTCAAAATTTTTCGAGGTGTTCCATTCTCCCCCGCTTAGGATCATTCGCCCTCAAACACATAACATAACTTATCCATTCTTTTGCAAATCTCACTTACCCAAATTTTACTAACTCCCAAATTTTTCTGAAATTTCGGCAGAGTCTCCCCTGTAATTGGGCCTATCCACCTGCCAGAGTAACACCAAAATAACTCCTAACAGCACCTCCACAACCCAACTAAACACCACAAGGTATATATCCATAACACTAATCTCAACATTACAAGCATTGCATTAACATAATGATATCAGGACATGAAGCACATTATATGTATGCTCATCACCACATCTTTGGTCTTAAAAGCTGTTCATAATTAATTCCAGCATCATTAATTAATCTCATATTAACCAACACCCCGTTTTGAATTTTCACAACACTGACAACAGAATGTGAGGCATGAAGACCTCATAATTATTTACCCAAATTAAAGAGTCATATTTAACGCCACCCGGACACTCACCTCGTAGGCTAAAACTAAATAATTACAACACGAATATGGAAAATTATGCACAGAGAAATTCATACAAAAATTTCCAAATAAGCCTAACATGCATGACTCCCTATAAGTACTATAGTACAAATTTTATTTCACAAGGGAGAATTTAAACACATAAATTTTCATCACAAGGATCTCGTCCTTATATAACTTTTAACGTGGCTCGTAGCCCATTTTAAACATATCAAATCATATTAAAATGCGAGGATCTCGTCCTCAACTCCGAATCACAAGTATTTTGCACATTGTACCAACACAAATTTTCAATTTCCTTTCTTTCTTCTTTTCAATAAATTTTGTAAATAATTTTCACAACACATAATGAATCCCCATACCAATAGGGCATATAATTCATAAAATTGAAATCAATTATTCCAAAATCACATCAAAACCCACTGTAGAGAGTAATAGAAAATCACTTTTGGACTTATAGTTCTCAATAATGTACAAAATAAAAATGATAGGCATATGCTAACATCATCGAATCTCCCGACAGGGATCAACATATAAGTGGGTCACAAAATTACGAAGCTCGCCCATAAGCGAAGCATAATAGGAGGACTCGCCTCAATATTTCAGAATCAGATCAAATTAAGGAGAGATATTCATTTATAACAAATCAGTATCGTACATTTAACGACACCATCTGGTGTGGTGGCCTCGACCACACCATAGTAAACATGTCAACAGGCTGGGCCTCCCCCTCTAGGGCGCCCTCTACCTACCTGTCCTCCACCCCTAACTGGCCATGCACGTTGGGTAGTAGCTGCATTGGGCCCGTAGCCTGAGTGTTCTGATGAAATCCACCTCTCCCAAGTCTGGGACCGTCTCTTATGATGTTCCTGGTATCACCACACTCATAACAACCCATATGAGGTCGCGACTGCTCGTACTGAGTCTGTGTTGGATAACTAAAATAGCCACTGTAAGAACCTCGTGCCAATTATCCACTAAAAGGATTAACTGGAGCACTACGAGTATTTTGAATTGCGGACTGAGTTGATCGATTACCCAATCCTCCACCGTGATAAGTCATAGCTACAGAGTAGAATCCACTAAATCCTCCAAAATTTCGAGACCCCTTGGCCTCCTTAGAATCCCTTTCATCATTCCTAACATGTAACGACCCGGTCGGTCGTTTTCAGAATTAGAGCCCCGATCCCCTAATACCTGCTTTCCCCATATTTGTTTCTGCTTTTGGGATTTGCTGGAGTGATTGGTTATGGAATTCAAGGAGTTTTGGGACACTTAGTTCCTAGTTGTGAGTTTAAGCCTTAGAAATTGGACTGTAGTCAGAATTGTATGAAGACGGATCCGGAATGAAATTCAGTCGACTCTATTAGCTCCTTTGAGTGATTTTGAGCTTAGGAGCGTGTCCGGAATGTGTTTTGGAGGTTTGTAGTAGATTTAGGCTTGAATTGGTGGAAGTTAGATTTTTGGCGATTTCGACTGATAGTGGAATTTTTGATATCGAGCTCGGAATGGATTTCGGAAAGTGGATGTAGGTTTGTAGTGTCATTTGTGACCTGTGTGTAAAATTTGAGTTCATTCGGACTAGATTTGATGTGGTTTGACGTCGTTTGTAGAATTTGGAAAATTCTAAGTTCTTAGGCTTGAATCCGTGCTTAGATCATGTATTTGATATTGTTCGATGTGGTTTGAAGGCTCGACTAAGTTAGTATGGTGTTTTATGATTGGTTGGTATGTTTGGTTGAGGTCCCGGGGGCCTCAGGTGAGTTTCGAGTGCTTAACGGATCAAAAGTTGGATTTGAGTTGTTGCTAAAGTCTTCATGCATCTGTCATTTTCGCACCTGCGGTGGAGAGACCGCACGTGCGTGATCGCACGTGCGGAGAGGCAAGTGCAGAAGCAAAAAAATGGACGATTTCCAGGGGTCTCAGGTGCGAGGTGAATTGCGCATCTGCGATGCCCGCAGATGCATTAGGGTCATCGCAGGTGCGCAAGGTCCGCAGAAGCGGAAGGGATTTCCGCAGGCGCGCACACGCAGGTGCGGTCCTTTCATCGCAGGTGTGAAGGAAGATGGGGTAAGTGATTTGCACAGATGCGCATATTTTTCCGCACAAGCGCACCGCAAGTACGAGCCCAGGCTCCGCAGGTGCGGAAATACCTGGGCAGTGGTTAAATCCGAAGGGCTTCGCGATTTTTATCATTTTTGGGCTTTGTAACTCGGTTTAGGGCAATTTTTGAGAGCATCTTCGAGAGATTTCTTGAGGTAAGTCCCTTGTGCTTATTTGTGATAAATAATCTTGCTTCCCCATGTATTTTCATACCTAGTTAGTGTGTATTTAAGGTGGAAATTGAAAGTTGGAGGCTAGGGATTTGGGAGTTTGAATTGTGGATTTGGAGGACCATTTGGTGTCGGATTTTAGTAAATTTGATATGGTTAGACTCGTGAGTAAATAGGCTTTCGGATTTTGTGACTTTTACCCGATTCCGAGACGTGTTCCCATGTCGACCTTTTAGGGCGAATTTCGGAAATTTTGTTAGAGTATAGATTTAATTAATTAGATGAGTCTATTATGATTGTAATCATGATATGTAATTGCTTTTGGCTAGATTTGGGCCATTCACAGCCGAATATTCATGGGAAAGGCATTCTTACCGATTAATTTAGCTTGGTTCAAGGTAAGTGGCTTGCCTAAACTTGTGTTGGGGACTTTTCCCTTAGGATATTTGATATTATTTGATGTGTGCGCGCCGTTTACGTGAGGTGACGAGTACATACACGGACTGTTATTACAAAAATCCCGTTTATCCTTTTTAAATCATAAATTATTTCTATTATTAAATTGCACTAATATGTTTAATTGTTTAGCTTAGACTTGAAAATCATGCTTACGTGTTTTAACTGCCTATTTGACATTCTGTGCGCCATGCTTAGTTAAGTCCCTACTTTCCTTATCTGTGTTCAGTGTAAACTGTATAACTCGATGCCATACCTGCCATTTCATCTTGCGTTGCATATTTAAATTGGGGCTACAGACGTATTCCGGGAGATCCCCCTATCTTGCATATTTAAATTGGGACTACAAACGTATTCCGGGAGATCCCCCTATCTTGCATATTTAAATTGGGACTACGGACGTATTCCAGGAGATCCCCCTGTCTTGCATATTTATTTTGGGACTACGGATGTATTCCGGGAGGTCCCCCAGCACTGCATATTTACTTTGGGACTACAGACGTATTCCGGGAGAACCCCCTGTACTGCATATTTATTCGGAACTACGGGACGGTATCCCGACAGATTCCCCATTGTGTTTACCTTGTTCTGAGCCGAGGGCTCCCTTGCTGTTAAATTTTCGAGAATTTCTTTAACTGTGTTACCGTGAACTTTACTTATATCTTGTAGTGTTTAATTTATTATATTTACTCCGGTAGGGCCTTGACCTGACCTCGTCACTACTCGACCGAGGTTAGGCTTGGCACTTACTGGGTACCATTGTGGTGTACTCATGCCCTTTCATGCACATGTTTTCGTGTGCAGATCCAGGTGCGAGCTATCAGCCTCGGGGTTAGTGCGTGCTGCTGATTTAAGGAGAATTCAAGGTACTTCTACTTGCGTCCGCAGATCCTCAGAGTCCCCTTCCACTCCATCGCCTAGAGACTTTCTTTATTATCTTCAGATTTTTGTATAGAGCTACATAGATTATAGCAGCTTGTGACTTAGTGATATTCCGGGTCTTGGAAAATTATTTTGTATATGCCGAGTGGTACTACTTTTGGTTATTCACAATATGCTGTTTATCTTTAAAAACCTTGTATTTTCTTCACATTTGTTTTCGTTTTCGTAATATTAGGCTTACCTAGTCGTAAAGATTAGGTGCTGTCACGACACCTTTCGGAGGGTTAATTTGGGTCGTGACATAACACGTTCTAACATTCTGGAAATCTCTACCACTTGCTGAAATGGAGTATCAGACTGCAATTCTCGAGCCATGCATATTTTAAGATCATAATCGATCCCTTCAATGAATGTACAAACTCGCTCTATGACTGTAGTAACCAAAACAAGTGCATGACGGGCTAACTCATTGAACCTAATGGCATATTCTGACCCGGTTTTTCTGACGGGCTAACTCATTGAACCTGATGGCTAACTCCCAACTTTTTCTAAAATTTTGGCAGAGTCTCCCCTATAATTGGGCCTATCCACCTGCCAGAGTAACACCAAAATAACTCCTAACAGCACCTCCATAACCCAACTAAACACCAGCAGGTATATATCCATAACACCAATCTCAGCATTACAAGCACTGCATTATCATAATGATATCAGGACATGAAACACATCATATGTATGCTCATCACCACATCTCTGGTCTTAAAAGCTGTTCATAATTAATTCCAACATCATCAATTAATCTCATATTAACCAACACCTCATTTAGAATTTTCACAACACTGGCAACAGAATGTGAGGCATGAAGACCTCATAATTATTTGCCCAAATTAAAGAGTCATATTTAACGCCACGCGGACACTCACCTCGTAGGCTAAAACTCAATAATTACAACACGAATATGGCAAATTATGCACAGAGAAATTCATACAAAAATTTCCAAATAAGCCTAACAGGCATGACTCCCTATAAATACTATAGTACAAATTTTATTTCACAAGGGAGAATTTAAACACATAAATTTTCATCACAAGAATCTCGTCCTTATAAAACTTCCAACGTGGATTGTAGCCCGGTTTAAACATATCAAATCATATTAAAATGCGAGGATCTCATCCTCAACTCTGAATCACAAGTATTTTGTACATTGTGCCAACAAAATTTTTTAATTTCCTTTCTTTCTTCTTTTCAATAAATTTCGTAAATAGTTTTCACAACACATAATGAACCCCCATACCAATAGGGCATATAATTCATAAAATTGAAATCAATTATTCTTAAATCACATCAAAACCCACTGTAGAGAGTAATAGAAAATCACTTTTGGACTTATAGTTCTCAATAGTGTACAAAATAAAAATGATTGGCACATGCTAACATCATCGAATCTCCCGACAAAGATTAACATATAAGTGGGTCACAAAATTACGAAGCTATCCATAAGCGGAGCATAATAGAAGGACTCACCTCAATATTCACAAACAGATCAAATTAAAGAGAGATATCCCTTTATAACAAATCGGGATCGTACATGTAACGACATCATCTGGTGTGGTGCCCTCGGCTATACCATAGTAAACATATCAACAGGTTGGGCCTCCCCCTCTAGGGCACCCTCTACCTGCCTATCCTCCACCCCTAACTAGCTGTGCACGTGGGGTAGTAGCTGCATTGGGGCCTGTAGCTTGAGTGTTCTGATGAAATCCACCTCTCCCAAGTCTGGGACCGTCTCTCATGATGTGCCTGGTATCACCATACTCATAACAACCCATCTGAGGTCGCGGTTGCTCGTACTGAGTCTGTGCTGGATAACTGAAACAACCATTGAAAGAACCTCATTCCAATTATGCACTAAAAGTATTAACTGGAGCACTACAAGTATTTTGAATTGCGGACTGGGCTGACCGATTTCCCGCGCCTCCGCCGTGATAAGTCACAGCTACAGAGTAGAATCTACTAAATCTTCCAAAATTTCGAGATCTCTTGGCCTCCTTAGACTCCATTTCCTCATTCCTAACATATTATAACATTCTGGCAATCTCTACCACTTGCTAAAATGGATTATCAGACTGTAATTCTCGAGCCATGCATATTTTAAGATCATAATCGAGCCCCTCAATGAATGTACGGACTCGCTCTATGACTGTAGGAACCAAAAGTAGGTGCACGACGAGCTAACTGACTGAACCTGATGGCATATTCTGACACTGTCATGGTGCCCTGACGCAACCATTCAAACTCTGTGCGCCACGCATCCCGGAGGGTCTAGCAAACAAAGTGTTTCAAAAATATTTTCCGAAAACTGAGCCCAAGTTGGTGGTGTTGCATCAGCTGGTCTGCCCTCTTCATAAGCCTACCACTATCGATATGCTGCTCCTGACAACTAAAATGTAGTAAAGGAAGCTTCGCTCACTTCCACAATACCCATGGTGCGGAGATTACGATGGCATTTTTCCAGAAATCCTCGGGTATTCTCGATAGCTGTGCCACCAAAGGTAGGTGGACTATACCTCTTTAATCTCTCAAGTCTCTTTTGTTCTTATTCTGATGTCTCTGGCCTGAATTCAGGCTGAACCGGGATAACAGGTTGTACCAGCACCATACCTAGAACCTGACCAATGTAGAGCTGCTGCTCTGGAGTATGAGCGATATGATTCTGAGCTCCTCCCCAAATCCGTGAAATAATTGGTGCAACGGAGATCAATCCCGCCTAAGTTAATATCCCAAAGATGTTTAGGAACTATTCTAAAGTCTCCTGAAGTTCGAGGCTAACAACAGGTGCTTCCGGTACCTCTCCCCTAACCGGAGCTACTGGCGGCTCCCCAATTATTACTCTGACAGGTGCTCTAGCTGCGACTCGAGCCCTTCCTCGGCCTCTACCTCGACTTCTACCTCAGCCCCGGCCTCTTGCGGCTCTAGCAGTATGCGCGGGTGTTTGCTCAGCTGAGCCGGTAGTACGTGTCCTCACCATTTGTGAGAGAATAGAGATACAAAGGCTCAAATTTCAAAATCAATAAATTCCACATGACAGAAATGAAAGAAGTGGAAATTTCCTAACAATTCTTTAGCCTCTCGAAGATAAGTACAGACGTCTCCATACCGATCCGCAAGACTCTACCAGACTCGTTCGTGACTCGTAGAACCCATGAACCTAGAGCTCTGATACCAACTTGTCACGACCCAAAATCCCACCACAGGCGTCGTGATGTCACCTAGTCTCTAAGACTAGGTATGCTGATTTCAATTACATTTTGAAGCTATTTTTAAAAAAAATTAATACAACCTCCTAAGACTGGTAGTACTGAGTTACGAACTCTAACTGAATACATGGAATGATCACGAGAACCGAATATACAATACTGTTTGATTAAAAATTAACAGTACAATGAAATAAAAAGATGCCAAGGGACTGCGACGTCCAAGCTGCTCTACCTTGAATCCTTACGATCCCGCTTTAACTCTGCTCAAGTCCGATATCTCCAATACCTGGCTCTGCACAAAAATGTGCAGAAGTGTAGTATGAGTACACCATGGTCGGTATCCAGTAAGTATCGAGACTAACCTCAGAGGAGTAGTGACGAGGTACAGTCGAGACACTCACTAGTCAAATAACCTGTGCAATATAATATGCAAAAATAATAGAAAACAATAGTAGTAATAGAAGCATCAATCAACTAGTGATTTAAACAGCAAGGTAACAGGAACACCATAAATATTGCTCAAACGAGTAATAACACAGGTACAACCAATTAATCAGGTCCTTTAGAACATACATCTTTTATCTAAGTTATTCAATAAAAATCTCTAGAATATAATCCTTTTCAATAAATATATTTTCGAATATAATTCCTTCAAGTAAATATCTTTCAAATATAATTCTTTCAAGTAAATATCTTTCGAATATAATTCTTTCATGTAAATATCTTTCAAATATAATTCTTTCAAGTAAATATTATTCGAATATAATTCTTTCAAGTAAATATCTTTCAAATATATTTCTTTCAAGTAAATATATTAATAACATAATTATTTCAAATAAATATCTTTCTAATATAATTCTTTCGAATAAATATCTTTCAAATATACTTCTCTCAAGTAAATATCTTTATAATATAATTATTTCAAATAAAGCTCTTTCTAATATAATTCTTTCGAATAAAAGTCACCATGTGACACCTCATTTAACTTTTCTGGTCTAATATAATTCTTTCAAATAAACGTCACCATGTGACGCCTCATTTAATTTTCCTGGCGTGAGGAATACATTCAACATATCACATCAAAAGGCACGGCAATACCTTCGTGCACTTAGCTCATTCTCACCCAATATATATATTTGATTCAAATCAATTGGCACGACAACACCCTTCGTGCATTTATATCTTCCTCACCGTGCATACATATAATAGTACCAACTAGGTGGGAGAAATGCCAATAACAATAAAAAAAATAAAGTGGAGGCACACAGGAAGCAAAAACGACTACAAGTCACACATAAAACATAGGTGCACAATAACATCTCAAGATAAAGGCATGAATGTATACACAACAAAACGATATCACAATATAATGTATGTCTCTCATCCCCGCCTGCACGAAAACACCCTTCGTGCCATGAATATATGATTACATAAAAATAATTGCACGGCATCACCCTTCGTGCTTTTACTCTCATCCTCACCTGATAATATAAATGAAATAGCACGGCATCACCCTTCGTGCTTTACTGTCGCGACCCAAAATTCTAATATGTCGTGATGGCACCTATCTCGATACTAGGCAAGCCGACAATCCTAATAAACCATAATTTCTTTTCAGTTTGAAAATATAATATGTAAACAAAATCCACAAATCTCGCAAATACCGATACAAATGCTCCCTAAACCTGGTGTCACTGAATACATGAACATATAATATGAATACAGGTTTGGAAAATACGGTCCATAGTAGTCTGAGACTAAATACAATAAATAAGGAGATAGGGAAGGGAAGGAAAGGTCTGCGAAATGCGACAGCTACCTCAAAATCTCCAAAAAATCAATTGTGCGAAAGAATCAACACCCGCTATGTCCGGGAACACTTGGATCTGCACACGAAGTGCAAGGTGTAGTATGAGTACAACCAAGTCAGTAAGTAACAATAATAAATAAGAAACTGAAGATAGTGACGAGCTATACAGTTACAGTTCATTTTCAATAATTCTAGTAGAGAGTAGACATACTATCAATTCCAGCAGTTTAAGTCAAATCAGTTTTATACAGTTCAAGTTCATGTAATCCGGATATAAAATCTTTCACAGAATTTCACAACAATGATAGATAGCAACTAAGTGCAACAACAAATGGAAAGCAAGTACAGCCTCTCAGAGCAACAATTACTCAACTCGTCACAACATCTCAACCACTCGGCACTCAGCCCTCAGCAGTCACACTCAATGGGTACCCGCGCTCACTGGGGGTGTACATACTCCGGAGGGGCTCCTACATCCCAAGCGCTATAATATGCACGGATAACTCACGTGCTGTGTGGATAACTCATGTGCCATAGTATAAATATCTGGATCCGCACAGACAACTCACGTGCTGAACGGACAACTCACGTGCTGAACGGACAACTCACGTGCTATAGTATAATAAAAGGATCCGCACGGACAACTCACGTGCCATAGTATAAATATCTGGATCCACACGGACAACTCACATATTGCACGGACAATTCACGTGCTGCACGGATGACTCACGTGCTATAGTACATTAAAAGGATCCGCATGGACAACTCACATGCTATAGTATAATATCTCACAATTAGGCCCTCGGCTTCACTCAGTCATAAATCTCTCCAGTCTCTCGGGCTCTCAATAGGCATGATACTCAGCCCAAATAAAAATAATCTGATGCATCAATAATGAACAACAGAGACTGAGATAAAATAAATAATGTAACGACCCGACCAATTATTTTGAACATTTGCACTTCGCTCGGTTGTTTGAGGGCATGAGTATCTCCGTATGATGTACTTTGACTTGTGTGAATCATCGTTTTTGGTTTGCAGGTATTTCAGAATCGAATTGGAAGAAAGAATTTCATTGTTGAAGCTTTAAATTGAGAGAGTTGACCAAGTTTGATTTTTAGCATTTGACCTCGGATTGGAATTCTGATGGTTCCATTAGCTTCTTTAGGTGATTTTGGACTTAGAAGCGCATTCGGAATGTGATTTGGAGGTCCGTAGTGGAATTAGGCTTGAATTGGCGAAAGTTAGAAATTTGATGATTGCGGTCGACAGCGAAAAATTTGATATCATGGTCGGAATGGATTTCCAGAAGTTGGAGTAGGTTCTTAGTGTCATTTTTGACGTGTGTGCAAAATTTGAGGTCCTTCGGACGTGGTTTGATAGGTTTCGGTATCGGTTGTGGAATTCGGAAGTTTAGAAGTTCTTAGGCTTGAATCCGAGGGTAATTTGGTGTTTTGATGTTGTTTTGAGTGATTTGAAGGTTTGACTAAGTTTGTATGGTGTTTTGGGATTGGTTGGTATGTTTGGTTGAGGTCCCGGGGGCCTCGGGTATGTTTCGGGGTGAGTTTTGAGCGAGTCCGGGCATTTTCGGAACTCAGGTATGGTTCTGGTGCTTTGAATTTCGCGGACCTCAGCAGAATTTCACGGCCGCGCTTGGAATTTCGTGGATTGCATGATTCTTCCTCGTCCGCACTCCGTGGAAAGTTCTGCAGATCCGCTGGTCCGACTTCGGAAGCCTATATCTTTTGATCTACAAGGAATTTTGAGATGATTTAAAAACGAAAGTTGTAGCCCTTCATGTCTAGTTTCCAGAAAGTTATGGCCAAAATACTAAAGCCTGGCAGTGCAACCATCAAGAATTTCATGGACCGCACCAGTTTTTTGTAACCGCGGGACCTGGGGCGCGGCCGCGCTCGAAATATTTGCGGACCGCGAAGTGGGAGATCAGAGGTGCACTTTATAAACGGGGTTTAGGGCATTATTTCATATTTTGGACCTAGGGAGCTCGGTTTGTGGCGATATTTCATGGGGTTTTCATGAAATTCATTGGGGTAAGTGATTCTCACTCGAATTTGGTTAATATACATGAATACATCAATGATTTCAACATCTGATTAGTACTTTGAGGTGGAAATTTTGGGAAAATTATAGAAACTTCATAAATTGAATTTTTGGATTTGAATGTCGATTCGAAGTCGGATTTGAGTGAAACTAGTATGGTTGGACTCATGAGTAAATGGGTGTTTGTAATTTGTGACTTTTACCCGATACCGAGTCATGGGCCCGTGGGCCGGGTTTGAGCCAATTTTGGGTTTTGGCCTAATTTTATAGTTTTTCTTGTGGAATTCATTCCATTAGTGTATATTGATGGTATTGTACTGATTGTGAATAGATTCGGGGCATTTGGAGGCCGAGTCGAGAGGAAAGAGCATCGCAGAGTAGGGACTTGATCGATTTGAGGTAAGTAACGATTGTAAATCTAGTCCTGAGAGTATGAAACCCCGAATTTCACATCATTAACTATTTTGAGGTGACACACATGTTGGTGACGGGCGTGTGGGTGTGCCCCATTGGGGATTGTGACTTGGTCCATCCCGTAGCAACTGTAAAGTTGCATATTTTGTTGAAACTATATGATACTTGTGAGTTTTAGAAATGAGTTTCTGTAAATTGGGCGGAATGCCATGTTTGGGCCTTTTGCCAGTGTTGTTTGGACCCTTAGGGGCCGTTTTCTTACTATCCTCTCACTGTTTCGATTGAAAATCTATACTCAGTCATGGTTATACCTGTTTACTGCATGACTCAAATTTATTACTCTGTTTTGATGCATATAAATGTTGTTTTGGGCTAAGCACCCTATTTTTACTGAGAGCCCAAGTGGCTTGAGAGGTTTATGACTGAGTAAGGCCGAGGGCCTGATTTGTGAGGATAATTATGTGATCGGGCTGCGCGTCGCAACATGTTTGATATAGGCCGAGGTCCTGAGTGATTTATGCCATGATTTGTCTTGATATAGCGCTTGGGGCTGAAGGAGCCCCTCCGGAATCTGTACACACCCCCAGTAAGCACAGGTACCTATTGAGTGTGAGTGCCGAGTGCTGAGTGACTGGGAGGAATAAGTGATTGTGAGGTATGCCCAAGTGGTATGAGTGATTGTGAGGTATGCCCGAGAGGCATGAGTGATTGTGAGGTTTTCCTGAGGGGCTGTATATGAGTGATGTTTTGCCCGAGGGCTGTTTGTGAGGTCTGCCCGAGGGGCTGTTGTTTATGATTTCATCATTTTTGCTCACCTTTGCATTGAGCCTCTGTTTGAAACTGTTGAAAAATATCTTTAAATGATTTTTACTGGAACTCAGTTTTAAACGAGATGATTTGATTCAAACACTGATTTTTAAAGCATGTTGTATTTTACTGAGAGATTTCCTGATATGAACGTTATATGCTTTATTGCTCGTCACTACTACTCAGTCTTTATTTATTGTTATTACTTACTGAGTTGGCGTACTCACGTTACTCCCTGCACCTTGTGTGCGGATCCAGGTGTAGCTGGACACAGTAGCGGCTATTGACTATTCCGGTTGCAGATTTTCTCGGGGATAGCAAGGTAGCTGCCTGGCGATCATAGCCCTTCTCTTCTCCCTCCTATCTTTCTTTAGTTGTATTTAGCTATTTATCAGACTATGTTAGTCTTGATATTTTTAGATAAATTGTAGTAGATGCTCATGACTAGAGACACCCCGATGTCATGCTTTTCTTTTCTGCACTTTTGTTTTGATTTGAACTCCTTTACGAAGGTTTTTATGTTAAACATCCTTGAATTTTTCATTGAAATGAAAATATAGGTTTGTTTTGGAAATGAGCCGGCTTTCCTAGTTCCACGATAGGCGCCATCACGGTAGGGTTAGTTTGGGTCGTGACAAACAAGTAAACTGTGACTGAGTACAAAACAATAATTTAGCATATAATTCAACATGTATAAGACCTCTGTGGTCTTTAGATTACCAACACATAACCTAAGCATGCTTCACTATTAAATATTTATAGCATATAAAGGGCACATAGCTAACGACAAGCTTATTCAACTTTCCAGTTTCACGGAATGGACCAAGTCCCAATTCCTACGGTGCACGCCCACACGCCCATCACCTAGCATATGCGTCACCTCCAAAATACTCACATAATACAATAATTTGGGGTTTCATACCCTCAGGACCATATTTAAAACTGTTACTTACCTCAAACCATGAAATTCTTATTCCGCTAAGCCTTTGCCTCGTGAATTGGCCTCCAAATAATCCCATTCAGTCAATAAAATTTATTGTAATTAATTCCATAAGAAAATGCAAATTTTCCATAAAAATTCAAAATTTAACTCAAAAATTGCCCATGGGGCCCACATCTCGGAATCTGACGAATCACAAAATCCGACAACCCATTCAATTACGAGTCCACCCATACTAATTTTATCAAATTTTGATAACAACTCAACCTCCAAATCTAAAATTTTCGTTCTTGAAAAGTTTTGCAAAAGTCTTGATTTCTTCCATTTAAATCCGAAATAAATGATGAATATAATCATGGATTTATGAAATATAATCACTTTTGGATATAGGACACTTACCCAAGTTGAAGTCATGAAAAATCCCTTTGGAATCGCCCAAATCCGAGACTCAAAACTCAAAAATTAGTAAAAATGGCTAACTCCCGTTTTTAAGCATTCTGCCCAAGCAAGTCGCATGTGTGAAATGCGACTTTGCCTGATTTTCGGGCAAATATAAATTGCTACCAGCCTTTATCGAGTCGACCATAACTTTCTGTACAATTGTCCAAATGATGAATGGTTTAATTTTCTGAAAACTAGAATCAAAGGGCTACAACTTTTATGTTTTGATAATTTTCAGATTTCTTATAGATTTCGAGATATAAGCTTCAAAGTCAGCTCTGTGATTGCACCAGTTGCTGTCCAAAAACAGCTTATGCAGCAGAAAAATTCCAGCAGTTACTTTTGTCAGAAATCCATTCCGTTATCCTTCCGAAATCCACCCGAGGCCCTAGGGACCTTAACCAAATATACGAACATGTCCCAAAACACAATACGAACTTAATTGAGGCTTCAAACCATGCCAAGCAATGCCGAAATTACGAATCGCGCATCGAATCGTATTATGAGTTTTCAAATCTTCCAAATTCTATAATTTACGCCGAAACATATCAAATCAATTTTGATTGACCTCAAATTTTGCACACAAATCATAAATGATATAACGGATCTATGAAAATTTTCAGAACTGAATTCCGACTCCAATATCAAAAAGTCAACTCCCTAGTCAAACTTCCCAAAAATTCAACTTTCGCCATTTCAAGCCTAATTCCTCTACCGACCTCCAAATAATTTTCCGGACACGCTCTTAAGTCCAAAATCACCATACGGAGCTATTGGAATCATCAAAACTCTATTCTGGGGTTGTTTACATATAAGTCAATACCCGATTAACTATTTCAACTTAAGCTTCCAATATGAAATTCATTCTTCCAAGCTAACTTCGAAATACCTTAAAACCAAAACCGACAATTTAGACAAGACGAAAACACCCTTCGTGCCATGAATATATGATAATATAAAAATAATTGAACGGCATCACCCTTCGTGCTTTACACTCTCAAATGGCACGACATCACCCTTCGTGCTTTACACTCTCAAATGGAACGGCATCACCCTTCGTGCTTTACACTCTCAAATGGCATGACATCACCCTTCGTGCTTTATACTCTCCCTCGCATGATAATATAGTGCTTTACACTCTTCCTTACTAAGAACATGTATATCATTAACAAGCAAGGTAGGAAGCATAAATAACATCAAGAAGAGTGTTTAAATCACAACACAATAAAACAATTCATATCGCAAATTTCCACTAACCACAACCAAATTCCAAATATGTAGCAGAATCAATACATTTCTTAACAAATAGTCCAAGGCTCCACACCATGTATAATAAACCTCAAAACAATCACTAGAGGTGAAAAATACTCAGTATAGAGCAACGCCTTCATTAATCCAAATTCTTGATAATTATATTAACTCCTCAATTTAAACTTATTAATAAATATTTGCAGAAAAGGGTTCCATCATGGATTTAATTTCAAGAAAATATCAAATCAACAAACACACGAAATTCACGTAAAATCCAAGTGACAATAACACCGAATTTATTATCTAAAATACAAACTTGACAAATAAGGAACGAAGCGTGATAATTCAAGGATTTATTAATGCCAACAATTATACAATTTAATACATAAAAATGCCTAAAACTTTAAACCAATAAAATTTACTCATATAAGCCCGAGTACGTACTCATCACCTCGCGTACACGGCTTCTAATCACACAATTTTCACATAAGACTCAATGCCTAAGGGGTAATTTTCTCACTCGAGGTTAAGCAAGACACTTACCTCAAACTGCGCTCAATCAGTCAAGTAGTATGCCTTTTCCTCGATTTTTCCGGCTCCGATCGGCTCGAATCTAGGCATAATTAATTCGAATAAATCAATACAAATTGTAGGAATAAATTCCATATGAAAATACAAATTTTCTACAAAAATCCGAAATTTAACCCAAAAATTGCTCGTGGGACCCACCTCTCGGAATCCGACGAAACTCAAAATATCCGACAACTCATTCAATTACGAGTTCACCCATACCAATTTTATCAAATTCTGATATCGGATTGACCTTCAAATCTTCATTTAATATTTTTGGAAGATTTTACAAAAATCTGATTTTTCTTCCATAAATTCACGGATTCATGATGTAAATGAGTATGGAATCATGAAATATAATCAATATAGGATAAGGAACTCTTGCCCCAATGTTTACCCATGAAAATCGCCCAAACCGAGCTCCCCAAGCCACAGGTAGCGTGGGGCACTACATGTGGCGCTATTTACAGTACCTTTAAACATCTCAGCGCCAGGGCTAGCGCCCCACGCTACCCTGGGCGCTGACGGCGACGGAAAATATTTTTTGACACGGAAATGGGCATAACTTTCTCATACGATATCCGAATTCGACGATTATTTTTGCTATGGCTCAAAAATTTCAATACGGATATAATGATTCAATCAAAACTGAATTTGGAGATCATTTTCTTAATGTGATACCACGTATTCTTGAAGAATCGATATCGAAATATCCTAGGTTCGATGCCAAAACATGGCAAATCAAGTCCGATTGACCTCATATTTTGCACACAAGTCATAGTACATTATATGAAGCTATTCAAAATATCAAATAGTATAAAGGAGAGTAATAACTCAAATCGACAAGTCGGGTCGTTACCTCTGTTATCAGCATTTCTGTCATTTGTTGGGTACTGTTTTACGCATAATTGGCGAGGATGAGATAAATGCACGAAGAGTGTTGTCGTGCCGTTGGATTTGATGTATTGAGTATATTTCTCACATTATAAAAGCTTTGAGGTAATTGTTGAGATTTATTGTCTTTCGCTCTCAGGAAGGATTGGGTGAGATATTGATACCTGTTGAATTGTGTTTTCTTTTAGTACTCCGTTATTGCTTTTTATAATCGTTTCGTGTGCTCTATTCTGTTGTACTGTAGTATAGTTCTATTGTTAGTTTACATTTCAGATTTTATCAATGGACATCTTCTAATCAAAGCCTCGTCACTACTTCGACGAGGTTAGACAAGATACTTACTCAGTACATGGGGTTGGTTGTATCAAAGCCTCGTCACTACTTCGACGAGGTTAGACAAGATACTTACTCAGTACATGGGGTCGGTTGTACTAATATTACATTTCTGCACATTGCGTGCAGATGTTGGCTGCTGTTGTTGTTGTGCTTGATGGTTGCCGGGATTGAAGATGTACCTGCGTTCTTTTTGTAGCTGCCTCTTGTTCATGGTAGCCTTAGATTTGTGGAAAAAAAAACTCTATTTATGTACTTTTCAAACAGAAGATGTATTTACTTCATATCAGCTTGTAAATTCTGTTCTTAGAAGCTCATGATTTGTACTACCAGTCCTTGGGGATGTATAAGACTTAGAAAATTCCTTTGTTTAATTGTTTTATTAAGTTAATTGAAAATGGATAATCATTAATTGGCTTACCTAGCGGGTTGGGTTAGGTGCCATCACGACTAGTGGATTTCGGGACGTGACCATGTGTCAACTATTTTATTAGTTGAAGCTGATTATTTACAATGCATCACAGCCACACATCAAACTCATGATGGATTAAATCTACATCGTTGGTTTATCTTAATGCTACACTACTAGAAAACTGTCAAAATCCGTCCACAGAATACCGACCGAAATCGGTCGGAAAACAAATCGAACGAAATAGGTCGGAAATTAAGTAAATTGGTCACAAAAGTCAAAGAAAATATTTCTCACAACAGAAATAGTGGTCCCACAACAAATATATAAAAATTCGGATCGATTTCGGTCGGAAATTGATCAATATTTGACAAAGACCTAGTCATACTTGTATATTATTTACAAAAATAATTTTTTATTAAAATCTTTCAAAAATTCCGACCGATTTCGGTCGGAATATTTGAAATTATGCTTTCCCGCCCAAGGCAATTGGTTTTTAATATAACAAAAATTATATATATTTAATTTACCAATATATATATATATGTATATATACATATATGTACATAATATTTAATTAATTTAACATCCTAAATTGTAATATATTTAATTTACTAAGGCCGTCAGTACGCCCGAATATATATACACATCTTAATATAGCTAATGTTATATCGAATATAGCTTATATACTATACACTTAGTATATATATTATACTATACTATATATACAACAACAACAACAACAACAATCCAGTGAAATATATATATACTATACTATACTATATGTACATCTTACATAGCTTATATACTTTACACTTAGTATATACATACATACATACATACATATACACATATATATATATGTACTATACTATATGTACATCTTATGCAGTTTATTGTCACGACCCAAAATACCAATCTGTCGTGATGACACCTATCTCAATACTAGGCAAGCCGATAATCTCCATATACTACAATTTCTCTTCAAGTTTCAAAATGCAATATTTAAATACAGTACAAAATCCCACAAATACTGATACGAACACTTCCCAAAACCTGGAATCACTGAGTACATGAGCATCTAATATAAATACAAGTCTGAAAAATACGGTCTATGATAATCTGAGGCCAAATACAGTAACAAGGAGATAGGGAAAGAGAGACAAGGTTTGCGAAACACGGCAGCTACCTCTGAATTTCTGGAAAATCAACTGTGCGAGAGAATCAACACCCGCTATGTCCGGGAACACCTGAATTTGCACACGAAGTGCCGGGTGTAGTATGAGTACAACCAACTCAGCAAGTAACAATAATAACTAAGGAACTGAAGATAATGATGAGCTGCACAGTTACAACTCATTTTCAGTAATTCCAGCAGAGAGTAGACATGCTTTCAATTCTAAAAGTTTAAGTCAAATAATTTTTATACAGTTCAAGTTCATGTGATCCGGATATAAAATCTTTTAGAGAATTTCATATCAATGACAGATAGCAACTAGTGCAACAACATATGAAAAGCAAGTACATCCTCTCTGGCAACAGATACTCAACTCGTCACAACCGCTCAACCACTCGGCTCTCATCCCTCAGTACTCACACTCAATGGGTACCCGCACTCACTGGGGGTGTATAGACTCCGGAGGGGCTCCTACAGCCCAAGCGCTATAATCTGCACGGCCAACTCACATGCTGCACGGATAACTCACGTGCCATAGTATCAATATATGGATCTGCACGGCCAACTCACGTGCTGCACGGATAACTCACGTACTATAGTATCAATATCTGGATCCGCACGGCCAACTCACTTGCTGCACGGACAACTCACATGCTATAGTATCATCATCTCACAATCAGGCCCTCGACCTCACTCAGTCAATAATCATGAAATCAGCCCAAACAATAATGATATGATGCATCAATAATGAACAATAGAGACTAAGATAAAATAAACAAGTAAACTATGACTGAGTACCAAACAACAATTTAGCAGATAATTCAACATGTACATGACCTATGTGGGTCCCAACAGTACTAACATATAGCCTTATCATGGTTTCTAACATGTCTTACAGTCAAATTTCCACAACACATAGAGAACATATAGCTAACAAAAAATTATTCAACTTTACAGTTTCACGGGTCAAACCAAGTCACAATCCCCTCGGTGCACGCCCACACGCTCGTTACCTAGCAAGTGCGTCACCTCCAAAGCAATCACATGATACAAAAATTCGGGGTTTCATACCTTCAGGACCAGATTTAAAATTGTTACTTACCTCAAATCGCGTAATTCTTTATTCTGCTATGCCCTTGCCACGCGAATTGGTCTCCAAAATCCTTGAATCTAGTCACAAATAATTCGTTAGTCAATAAAATTTATTGGAACTAATTCCATAAGAAAATACTAATTTTTCATAAAAATCCAAAATTTAGCTCAAAAATCCCATTTTGGGTTCTGTTAAGTGCTGGGCGATAGTGTTCATCGCGTTCGCGAAGGATACTGTCTTCCAAGCCTTCGTGTTCGCGAGGATCACTCCCCTTTGGCTTTCGTGTTCACGAGCAATGGCTCGCGTTCGCACTGAAGGAACGACCACCCCCCCCTCCCCAGGTCCACACATGCTTCGCATTCGCGTTGAGCCGGTCGTGTTCGCGAAGGGTAAATCCCCCATCACTTCATGTTCGCGACCAGGCCTTCGCGTTCGCGAAGAAGAAGTCTCAGCCTCATCAGATTACTCTTTGCGTTCGCGAGAGGACTGTCGCGAATGCGAAGAAGGATTTGACAGACACCAGAATCTGCAGAAAACTAGATTTTTCCCAAGTCCAAAACATCCCGTGGCCTATCCAAAACTCACCCGAGCCCTCGGGGCTCCAAACATGCACACAAGTCCAAAAATATCATACGAACTTGCTCGCGTGATCAAATCACCAAAATAACACCTAGAACTCTAAATTTAGCAACAAATCAAATGAAATTCTCAAGAACACTTTAAAACTTCTAATTTCTCAACTGGACGTCTGAATCATGTCAAATCAACTCCATTTCTCACCAAATTTCACAGACATGTCTTAAATATCATAATGAACCTGTACGGACCTGATACTAACAATGCCAAATATCAATCAATTCTTAAAAACAAATAATTCCCAAACTTTTAACTTTCATCAAAAATTCATAACTTGAGCTTGGGACCTCCGAATTCGATTCCGGGCATACGCCTAGGTCCCATAATTCGATACGGACCTACCGGGACCGTCAAAGCACGGATCTGGGCCCGTTTACCAAAAATATTGACCGAAGTCAACTAATATCAACTTTTAAGGCAAAAATTCTTATTTTCATTAGTTTTCAACATAAAAGCTTTCTGGAAACCTGCCCGGACTGCGCACACAAATCGAGGAGGGTAAAAATGAGATTTTTAAGTCTTAAGAGCGCAGATTCGAGTTCTAAAACATAAGATGACATTTTGGGTCATTACATTATTGTAAGGACCCATAAAAATTTATACCAAAAACTTGGGGTTCAGGCCCCTGAGGGCCATTTCTATATATATATATATATAAGATGTATATATAGTATAGTATATATATAGTTGCTATATAAGCTATATATACATCTTATATAAGATATATAAGATGTATATATAGTATAGTATTGTCACGACCCCAAATTCCCTCTTTAGGATGTCGTGATGGCACCTAGTCTCTAAGACTAGGTAAGCCTATCAATGAGGAATAAACATAGAAATCTGAAATTTTAAATAATTTTAACTCCCAAAACCTGGTAAAGATAAGTCACAAGCTTCTAAGAATTTTATCCGCAATGTCTCTATATATATATCAAGGTCTGAAGAAAATAAGGAAGCAACATAATAATGATAGAAGGGGACTCCGAAGTCAGCGAACGCTGGTAGATATACCTCGAAGTCTTCGTGTACAGGTAATTCACTGATGTCGGGGCTAGTAAGGAGTACCTGGATCTGCACAAAAAGATGTGCAGAAGCGTAGTATGAGTAAATCACAGCGGCACCCAGTAAGTGCCAAGCCTAAACTCGGTAGAGTAGTGACGAGGTCAGGTCAGGCCCTACTGGAAAATAATAATTTCATGGTAAAATGTTTAACGATATAATAAAATAAAATGACAATGAAAATGAATTAAGTAGCATGTCACCATTTAATTACACAAAATAATGGCAAATATTATCTCGTGGAATCAAAACGGAATTTCCTTTCAACTTTAAAAAAATTAAAACAAATAATCAAAGGCAGCCGCGGCCATAAATCAATGTCAACAAGGACACCCCCGAGGTTCCGCCTCGTAGTCCCAAATCATAAATAAATTCACAATATTTGATTTTCTTATCTCACCGCGGGAGCCTTCACAATTTATATTAAAGAAAATAGTTTTCTCGAAATAGCATCCCGCGTTTTCGCCATCCTTATCACACCGCATGACTTCTAGTAGTTGCCCCTACTAGCCACTTTTATCTCACCGCATGCATTTCAATAGCCAGACCTTATACCATTGTATGCGTATCACTATCACAATTTGCACCCCAAGTGCTCAAATAATTTAACTTGTCAAAATAATTCAACA
The DNA here is from genome assembly GCF_000715075.1 of Nicotiana tabacum. Classification (NCBI taxonomy): domain Eukaryota; kingdom Viridiplantae; phylum Streptophyta; class Magnoliopsida; order Solanales; family Solanaceae; genus Nicotiana; species Nicotiana tabacum. The sequence continues at coordinate 108,403,337 of NC_134081.1, read as the reverse complement.
ATAATATTTTTCCACAATAAAGAGCTCACGACTTATGCCAAAATAAATCATCAATAATATTCTTTCACAATAAAGAGCTCACGGCTCCATCACAATGCTTACGAAACTTAGAAAAATATTCAGAAATAAATAATTCAGCAAAATAATATTTCAAATTCTTTAATACGTTGCTTCAATACCAAATTTAAAAATATCAAATACATCATATTAATAATATTTAATTTTAAAAAAAATCAGCCTTCAAATAATGCACAGAATAAAAGAATCCATGTTCCAACTAAACAGGTAAAACAATTAGCAGGATAAGGTCAAGAAAATTTAAAGTATATAAATCAAATCAATGATGGAGAATATAACAAGATTTAATAATTTAATTAATATGCAACAGTGGTCTACACAATTTTAAAAAACATAATCCTTCATATTTAGTCCGTGTACACACTCGTCACCTCGTGTACACGACTTTCATCACATTACAATTAATACCAATCCTAGGAAACATTTACCCCACACAAAGTTAGGCAAGTCACTTATCTCGACTTGCTTCAATTTAACCAAGTAGTATGCTTTTTCCTCGATTTACCAACTCTGATCGACTAGAATCTAGTCATAATTAATCCGATACAGTCAATAAAAATAATAGGAATCAATTTCATAAGAAAATACTATATTTTTCAATAAGATCCGAAATTAGGTAAAAAATTGCCTGTGGGGCCCACGTCTCGGAATACAGTGCAACTCACAAAATCTGACAACCCATTCAATTACGAGTTCAACCATACCAGTTTCACTCAAATCCGACTCTGAATCGACACTGAAATCTCCAAAATTCATTTCTATGATATTTCTAAAAGTTTCTCAAAATTTCAATCTCAAGCACTAATTAAATGGTGAAAACAATGATATATTCGTGTATATTGACCAAATCCGAGTTAGAATCACTTACTCCAATGTTTTTCCTTGAAGATAAATCAACATCGCCTCTCCTCAAGCTCCAATTTGTCAAAAATGGCAAATGGGACGAAGCCCCCTGTTTTTATAAGTTACAGATCTGTCCAAGCTACCTTCGATCATGGACCTCGATCATGGAGCTCGGTCCTGGACCTCGGTCATGGAGCTCGGTCCTGGAACTCGGTCATGGAGCCCGATTTTGTACCTCGGTCATGGAGCCCGATTTTGACAAATAAAGGAAAAAAACAGATCAGCCAAAAACCAGCAAACTCACTTCAGCAGTATCCTAGCTTCAATTCTTGATCCGTTAACCATCCGAAACACACACGAGGCCCTCGGGCCCTCAACCAAATACACCAAAAAGTCCTGAAACATCATACGAACTTATTTGAAACCTCAAATCACATCAAAGAACACTAAAATAACAAATCACACCCCAATTCAAGCTTAATGAAACTTAAAAATTTCTAACTTCTACATTCGATATTGAAACCTATAAAATCAAGTCCGATTGACCTCAAATTTTGCACACAAGTCATAAATGGCATAACGGAGCTATGAAAAGTTTTGGAACTGGATTCCGACCCCGATATGGAAAAGTCAACTCCCCGGTCAAACTTCCTAACTTAAATTCCTATATTAGCCATTTCAAGCCTAATTTCACTACGGACTTCCAAATAAAATTCCGATCACGCTCCTAAATCCAAAATCACCATACAGAGCTGTTGGAATCATCAAAATTCTATTTCGGTGTCGTTTGTACATAATTCGACATCCGGTCACTATTTGAACTTAAGCTTTTAAAACTTTTAATTTTTTATCAAAATTTCATATCTCGGGCTAGGGACCTCGGAATTTAATTCCGGGCATACGCCCAAGTACCAAATCACGATACGGACCTAGCGGAACTAGAAAAACACTGATTCAAGTCTGTTTGGTTAAAATGTTGGCCAAAGTTAACTCAGATGAGTTTTAAAGCTTTAATTCACATTTTAATCCATTTTCACATAAAAACTTTTCGAAAAATTTTACGGACTACGCACGCAAGTCGAGTAATGATAAATAGTTTTTTTCGAGGTCTTAGAACACAAAATTAATTATTAACTTTAAAGATGACATTTTGGGTCATCACATTCTCCACCTCTAAAACAAACGTTCGTCCTCGAACGGAGTTAGAAAAAGTACCCGAGCTGGTGAATAAGTGTGGATAACAGCTGCGCATATCATGCTCGGTCTCCCAAGTCACCTCCTTAACCGGATGACCGCTCCACTGAATCTTCCTGGAAGCAATGTTCTTTGACCTCAGCTTTCGAACATGCATATCTAAAATAGCAACTGGTTCCTCAACATAAGATAGATCCTTGTCCAATTGAACCGAACTGAAGTCTAACACATGAGACGGATCGCCGTGATATTTCCGAAGCATTGAAACATGGAATACCGGAAGAACTGCAGAGAGACTAGGTGGTAGTGCAAGTCTGTAAGCCACCTCTCCATCTCTCTCAAGAATCTCAAAAGGTCCAATATACCTAGGGCTCAACTTGCCCTTCTTCCCGAACCTCATCACCCCCTTCATAGGCAAAACCCGGAGCAGGACCCGCTCACCAACCATGAATGCAACATCACGAACCTTCCGATCCGCATAACTCTTCTTTATAGATTGGGCTGTACGAAGTCAATCCTGAATCAACTTAACCTTTTTCAAGGCATCCTGAACCAAGTCTGTACCCAATAGCCTAGCCTCGCCCGGTTCGAACCAACCCACTGGATACCGGCACCGCCTACCATACAAGGCCTCATACGAAGCCATCTGAATGCTCGACTGGTAACTGTTGTTGTAAGCAAACTCAGCAAGTGGTAAGAACTGGTTCCAAGCACCCCTAAAATCTATCACACACGCACGAAGCATATCCTCTAGTATCTGAATAATGCGTTAGGACTGCCCGTCTGTCTGAGGGTGAAATGTTGTACTCAACTCCATACGAGTACCCAACTCTTGCTGTACAACCTTTCAAAACCGTGAGGTAAACTGTGTGCCCCAGTCGGAGATGATAGATTCTGGTACGCCGTGAAATCTGACAATCTCGCGAATATAGATTCGAGCTAATTGCTCGAAAGAGTAGGTAGTCATCATAGGAACGAAATGAGCTGACTTGGTCAACCTATCCACAATCACCCAAACTGCATCAAACTTCCGCTGAGTCCATGGAAAGTCCAACAACGAAATCCATAGTGATCCGCTCCCATTTCCATTCTGGAATCTCTAACTTCTAAAGCAATCCATCCGGTCGTTGATGCTCATATTTCACTTATTGGCAATTTAGACACCGAGCTACATATTCCACTATGTCTTTCTTCATCCGCCTCCACCGATAGTGATGTCTCAAGTCCTGATACATCTTCGCAATACCCTGATGAATGGAGTAACGTGAACTGTGAGCCTCCTGAAGAATCAACTCACGCAAGCCATCTACATTGGGCACACATAGTCTGCCCTGCATCCGTAATACACCGTCATCTCTAATAATGACTTCCTTGGCATCACCGTGCTGAACTGTATCCTTAGGGACAAGCAGATGGGGGTCATCGTACTGACGCTCCCTGATACGATCATAAAGAGAAGACTGAGAAACCACACAAGCCAAAACTCGGCTCGGCTCGGAAATATCCAATCTAACAAATTGGTTGGCCAAGGCTTGAACCTCCAAGGCTAAAGGACTCTCTACTACCGGTAAATATGCTAAGCTACACAAACTCTCCGCCTTACGACTCAAGGCATCAACCACTTCATTGGCCTTCCCAGGATGATAGAGAATGGTGATATCATAATTCTTAAGTGGCTCCAACCATCTCCGCTGCCGCAAATTAAGATCCTTCTGTTTAAGCAGATGCTGTAGACTCCGGTGATCGGTGTAGACCTCACAATAGACACCGTACAAATAATGCCGCCAAATCTTCAAGGCAAGAACAATAGCTGCTAACTCAAGGTCGTGGACCGGATATTTCTTCTCATGTGCCTTTAACTGTCTGGACGCGTAGGCAATCACCCTACCATCTTGCATCAACACTGCACCGAGACCAATACGCAATGCGTCACACTACACAGTATAAGACCCTGAACCTGTAGAAAATACCAATACTGGGGTTGTAGTCAAAGTTGTCTTGAGCTTTTGGAAGCTCTCCTCACATTCCTTAGTCCACCTGAACGGAGCACCCTTCTGGGTCAATTTGGCCATAGAAGCAGCATTAGAAGAGAACCCTTTACAAATCGGCGATAATACCCTGCCAAACCAAGGAAAATCTGGATTTCCGTAACTGAGGACAGTCTGGACCAACTCTGTATTACTTCAATCTTCTTCGGATCTACCTTGATTCCCTCGCACGAAACTATATGACCCAAAAATCCCACCGAATCAAGCCAGAATTCACACTTTGAAAATTTTGCATATGACTTCTTTTCTCTCAAAGTTTGAAGCACAGTCCTCAGGTGATGTTCATGATCTTCCCGACTACGGGAATACACCAGAATGTCGTCAATAAATACAATGATGAAAGAATCAAGATAGGGCTGAAATACACCATTTATTAAGTGCATAAATGTTGTTCGGGCGTTGGTTAGCCCAAATGACATTACAAGGAACTCATAATGACCATACCGAGTCCTAAAAGCAGTCTTCGGGATATCTGGCTCCTAAATCTTCAACTGATGATAGCCTGAATGCAAGTCGATCTTAGAAAACATTCTAGCACCCTGAAGCTGGTCAAATAGGTCATCGATACGTGGCAATGGATACATGTTCTTCACTGTAACCTTGTTCAGCTGGCGGTAATCAATACACATCCGCATAGAACCATCCTTCTTCTTCACAAATAATACATGAGCAACCCAAGGCGATACACTAGGCCGAATGAAGCCTTTATCAAGCAATTCTTGTAACTGTTTTTTAATTTCAACTCTGCTACGGCCATGCGATATGGTGGAATAGAAATGGGTTGAGTGCCCGATAGCAAATCAATGCCAAAGTCAATATCCCTGTCGGGTGGCATACCCGGAAGATCCGCTGGAAATACATTAGGAAAATCTCTTACTACAGGAACTGACTCCACAGTAGGAGTATCAACACTAACATCCCTTACATAGGCCAGATACGCATCACACCCCTACTCAACCATTCGTTGAGCTTTAAGAAATGAAACAACCCTGCTAGGAACATAATCTGAGGTACCTCTCCACTCTAGCCACGGTAGACCTGGCATAGCCAACATCACCGTCTTGGCATAACAATCAAGAATAGCGTGATAGGGTGGCAACCATTCCATGCCCAAAATAATATCGAAATCCACCATACTAAGCAATAATAAATCAGCTCTGGTCTCAAAACCACTGATAACAATTAAACACGACCGATACACGCGGTCCACAACAATAGATTCACCCACTGGTGTAGATACATAAATAGAAGAACTCAAGGAATCACGTGATACGCCTAAATACGGGGAAAAATAAGATGACACATAAGAATAAGTGGAGCCTGGATCAAATAAGACTGATGCATCTCTATGACAGACCGGAATAATACCTATGATAACATAATCGGATGCAACGGCCTCTATTCTAGCAGGAAGGGCATAATATCTGGCCTGGCCTCCCCCTCTAGGGCATCCTCTACCTGCCCGACCTCCACCTCTAGATGGTTGTGCAGGTGGAGTGGCAACTGGTGTAGTAATAATGGCTTGAGAAGCATGAGGGTCCTGTGGAATAGGTGGGGCCTGAGAAATCTGTGGAGGTGCACCCATCCTAAATCTGGGGAAATCTCTCATAATATGACGAGTGTCACCACACTCAAAATAAGCCCTCAGAGGATGTGGCTACTGGGACTGGCTCGGGCCTGATCGACTAGACTGCCTGCTGAAAGCACCCCGTACAGGAGGTACAGTAGACACTGGCAGTGCATAATATTGAACCTGAGCCCACATACCTTCCAATATCCTAGCAATTGACACCACTTGTTGGTATGTGATGTCCATCTCTAGCTCCATGACGGGCTACATCTGGGGCACGAGAATTATTATATGTGCCAGAATCTCTGGGTCAGTTAGCTTCCCTCTCTCCCCTCTCCCAGATCCGCATACCTTTCAATCTCCTAGTAATTGACACCACGTGTTGGTATGTGATGTCCATCTCTAGCTCTCAGGCCATACTGTATCCCATATTAGGGTGGAGACTCTCAATAAATCTATGAACCCGCTCTCGAACAGTAGCAACCAAGGCTGGTGCATGCCTTGCCAAATCACTGAATCAGACCTCATACTCCGACACAGTCATAGAACCCAGGCGCAGCTACTCAAACTCTTCGCGCCATGCATCTCTAAGACTCTGAGGAACATACTCCCTTAAGAACATATCTGAAAATTGAGTCCAAGTGAGTGAAAATGCCTCAGCGGGACTATCCAACTCATATGCCCGCCACCACTGGTAGGCTGCTCCTCTAAACTGGAATGTCATGAAAGAAACCCCACTGGAATCCACAATACCCATACTATAAAGGATATGGTGACATTCCTCTAGAAAACCCTGAGCATCCTCTAAAGCTAAGTCGCTGAAAGTGGGAGGGTGGTACTTCTTGTACCTCTCGAGTCTGAGCTGCTCCCCCTCTGAAACTATTGTCCTAATCTCAGGCTGAACTGGGACAACTGGCTGCACTGGTATAACCTCTGGGGCATGGTCAACTTGGGCATGTGGCTCTGGAGTACGGGCGGCGGGAGTCTGTGCTCCTCCCCCGGCCTGAGATGTGCCAGGAGAAAGTGGAATTAACCTTGCCTGAGATAGAGTGCCAAACATGCTCAACAACTGGGCAAGAGTCTCCTGAAGTGCAGGAGTAGTAACAGGCGTCTCAGGTTCCTGCTCTCTAACTGGAGCTACTGGTGGCTCTGGTGCAGCAGCTCGGGTAGGTGCTCTGGCTGCACCACGTGGTCCTCCTCGGCCTCTGGCTCGGCCTCTGCCTCGACCCCGGCCTCTTGCGGCTCCAACAGGGGGCGTGGGTATCTGATCATCGGATCCAGTTGTGCGTGTCCTCACCATCTGTGAGAGAATAGAAAGATAATGATTTAAAATTTTGAAGTCAACAAATACGCCCAATAAGGAATCAAAGAAGTGAATATTTCCTAACAGTTTCATAGCCTCTTGAAGATAAGTACAGACGTCTTCGTACCAATCCGCAAGACTCTACTAAACCTTCTTGTGACCCATAACACCTATGAACCTAAATCTCTGATACCAACTTGTCACGACCCCAAATTCCCTCCGCAGGATGTCATGATGGCACCTAGTCTCTAAGACTAGGTAAGCCTATCAATGCGAAATAAAAATAGAAATCTGAAACTTTAAATAATTTCAACTCCCAAAACCTGGTAAAGATAAGTCACAATCTTCTAAGAATTTTATCCTCAATGTCTCTCTTTCTATATATATATATCAAGGTCTGAAGAAAATAAGGAAGCAACATAATAATGATAGAAGGGGACAACGGAGATTGCGGATGCTGGCAGATATACCTCGAAGTCTCTATGTATAGGTAATTCACTGATGTCGGGGCTAGTAAGGAGTACCTGGATCTGCAAAAAAAGATGTGAAGAAGCATAATATGAGTACACCACAGCGATACCCAGTAAGTGCCAAGCCTAACCTTGGTAGAGTAGTGACGAGGTCAGGTCAGGCCCTACTGGAAAATAATAATTTCATGGTAAAATATTTAACAATATAATAAAAGAAAATGACAATGGAAATGAATCAAGTAGCATGTCACCATTTAATTACACAAAATAAAGGCACACAATATCTCGTGGAATCAAAATAGAATTTCCTTTCAACTTTAAGAAAATCAAAATAAATAATCAAAGGCAACTACGGCCCTAAATCAATGTCAACAAGGGCACTGCCGAGGTACCGCCTCGTAGTCCCAAATCATAAATAAATTCACAATATTTTATTTTCTTATCTCACCGCGGGAGCCTTCACAATTTATTTTAAAGAAAATATTTTTCCCAAAATAGCATCCCGCGTTTTAGTCATCCTTATCACACCGCGTGACTTCTAGTAGTTCCCCATACTAGCCACGCGTATCAAGACTCCCTTATCGCACCGCATGCGTTTCAATACCCAGACCTTATACCACCGCATGCGTATCAATATCACAATATATATCACAATTTGCACCTCAAATGCTCAAATAGTCTAACTTGTCAAAATAATTCAACAACACTGTTTTCCACAATAAAGAGCTCACGGCTCATACCAAAATAAATCATCAATAATATTTTTCCACAATAAAGAGCTCACGTCTCCATCACAATGAGTACGAAATCTTACAAAAATATTCAGGAACAAATAATTCAGCAAAATAATATTTCAAAATCTTTAATACGTTGCTTCAATACCAAATTTAAAAATGTCAAATACTTCATATTAATAATATTTAATTTGAAAAAAATCAACATTCAAATAATGCACAGAATAAAAGAAACCAAGTTCCAACTAAACAGGTAAAACAATTAGAAGGAAAAGGTCAAGCAAATTTAACCAAGGTTAGACAAGTCACTTATCTCGACTTGCTCCAATTAATACCAATCCTAGGAAAAATTTCTCCCACACAAGGTTAGACAAGTCACTTATCTCGACTTGCTCTAATTTAACCAAGTAGTATGTTTTTTCCTCAATTTTCCGACTCTGATCGACTAGAATCTAGTCATAATTAATTCGATACAGTCAACAAAAATTATAGGAATCAATTTCATAAGAAAATACTATATTTTTCAATAAAATCCGAAATTAGCTCAAACATCTCGGAATCCGGTAAAACTCACAAAATCCGACAACCCATTCAATTATAAGTCCAACCATACCAATTTCACTCAAATCCGACTCCGAATCGACAACGAAATCTCAAATATTCGTTTCTATGAGATTTCTAAAAGTTTTTCAAAATTTCAATCTCAAGCACTAATTAAATGGTGAAAACAATGATATATTCGTGTATATTGATCAAATCCGAGTTCGAATCACTTACCCCAAGATTTTTCCTTGAAAATATATCAAAATCGCCTCTCCTCAAGCTTCAATTCATCAAAAATGGCAAATGGGACGAAGTCCTCTGTTTTTATTACTTACAGATCTGTCCAGGTTGCCTTCGATCATGGACCTCGATCATGTAGCTCGGTCCTAGAGCTCAATCATGGAGCTCGATCATGGAGCTCGATCATGGAGCTCGATCGTGGAGCTCGGTCCTGGAGCTCGATCATGGAGCTCGGTCCTGGACCTCAGTCATGGAGCTCGGTCCTGGACCTCGGTCATGGAGACCAATTTTGTACCTCGGTCATGGAGCCCGATTTTGACAAATAAAGGAAAAAAATACCAGATCAGCCAAAAACCAGCAAACTCACTTCAGCAGTCTCCCAGCTTCAATTCTTGATCCGTTAACCATCCGAAATTCACCCGAGGCCCTCGGGACCTCAACCAAATACACCAACAAATCCTAAAACACCATATGAACATATTTGAAATCTCAAATCACATCAAACAACATTAAAGCATAAATCACACCCCAAATCAAACTTAATGAAACTTAAAAATTTTCAACTTCTACATTCGATGTCGAAACCTATCAAATCATGTCCGATTGACCTTATTTTGCACACAAGTCATAAATGACATAACAAAGCTATGAAAACTTTTAGAATTGGATTCCGACCCCGATATCAAAAGGTCAACTCTCCGGTCAAACTTCCAAACTTATATTCCTATTTTAGCCATTTCAAGCCTAATTTCACAACGGACTTCCAAATAAAATTCAGATCACGGTCCTAAGTCCAAAATCATCATACGGAGCTGTTGGAATCATCAAAATTCTATTCCGTGGTCGTGTGCACATAATTCGACATCCGGTCACTATTTGAACTTATGTTTTTAAAACTTTTAAGTTTTCATCAAAATTCCATATCTCGGGCTAGGAACTTCGAAATTTGATTCCGGGCATACGCCCAAGTCCTAAATCACGATACGGACCTATCGGAACTGTCAAAACACTAATCCAAGTCCGTTTGCTAAAAATGTTGAACAAATTCAACTCATTTGAGTTTTAAAGCTCTAATTCACATTTTAATCCATTTTTCACATAAAAACTTTTCGGAAAATTTTACGGACTACGCACTCAAGTCGAGTAATGATAAAAAGTGCTTTTTGAGGTTTTAGAACACAGAGTTAATTATTAACTTTAAAGATGGCATTATGGGTCATCATATTATATATATATATATATATATATATATATATATATATATATATATATATATATATATATATATATATATATATATATATATATATATATATATATATATATATATATATATATATATATATATATATATATATATATATACACACACACACACACACACACACACACACACAGGAATCCGCCATGGACGAAGAAAACGAGAGCTCCAAAGCTGCCGGAGCCGAGAATTCAAATCCAGAAGAAAACAAAAACGATAACTCCTCCGTACATGACGGCGGAGTATGTATGTATATATATATATATATATATATATATATATATATATATATATATATATATATCATACTAATTAAGTATTAAATATTATTTATTGTAAAGGTTGACAAAAACCGACCGACTTCGGTCGGTAATTTCATTAAATTTATATTTTAATTATTTTAAAATTGTGTTTCCGACCGAACTCGGTCGGAAATATTTAATTAAAACTTATTCCGGTTGGTAAATTAAATATATATATAATTAAAATAAGTATAGTATATATCTATATATACTAAGTGTATAGTATATAAGTGTAACGACCCGGCCGATTGTTTTGACTATTATAACCCTATTCCCCCATTTACTACTCAATTTATGCTTTATAGTTGTTATATGACTTACCAGGTTAGTTGGTTCGGGTCCGGAAGTAATTCGGAACAAAATGAGACACTTAGTTTCATAATTGAAAATTTAAGTTAGAAAAGTTGACCGGATATGGACCTATGTGTAAAAGACCTCGGATCTGAAATTTTATGATTCCATTAGCTCCGTATGGTGATTTTGGGCTTAGGAGCATGTCCGGAAAAATATTTGGAGGTCCGTAGAGGAATTAGGCTTTAAATGCCGATAGTTGAATTTTTGGGAAGTTTGACCGGGGGGTTGGCGTTTTGATATCAGGGTCGATTCTGAAAACTTTAATAGTCTGTTATGTCATTTATGACTTGTGTACAAAATTTGAGGTCAATCGGACATGATTTGATAGGTTTCGGCGTTGTTTGTAAAAATGGAAAGTTTCAAAGTTCATTAGGCTTGAATCTATGCGTGATTCGTGTTTTTAGTGTTGTTGGATGTGATTTGAAGACTCAACTAAGTTCGTATGATGTTTTAGGACTTGTTGATGTATTTGGTTGAGGTCCCAAGGACTTTGGGTGAGTTTCGGATGGTTAACGGATCAAAAGAATTGAACTACAACAGCTGCTGCAATTTCCTTCTGCTGGAAATTCCTTCTGCTAGAAATCGAGCCCAGATTCGAGCCCAAAAAATAGAGCCCAGAATCAAGCCACGATCGAGCCCAGGGTCGAGGGCCATGATCGAAGGCAGGGTCGAGGACCAGGATTGAAGCCACGATCGAGCCCAGGGTCGAGGGCCACGATCGAAGGCAGGGTCGAGGACCAGGATCGAAGCCATGATCGAAGGCTAGGGTCGAGGGCCATGATCGAGGGTCAGAATCGAGGACCACAATCGAAGGCCAAGATCGAGGCAGGACTGAGGTTGTCTGGGTAGAATTACAAGGCATGGGATTCGTCCCATTCGCCATTTTTGGCAAATCGGAGCTTGAGGAGAGGCGATGTTTGATAAAATTGGAGCTTCAAGGAAAACTTAAGGTAAGTACCTTGTGATCATTTCTACTCCATAATATTGAATTATCATCGAATAATCTGACTAGATTACATGTTTTTGAGGTGTAAATCAGAGATTTGAACTTAGAAATTTGGAAATAAGATTTGTAGATTTGAGGATCGAGTTGAGGTCGGATTTTGGTAAAATTGGTATGGGTAGCCTCGTGGTTGAATGGGCGTTCGAATTTTGTAACTTTTGTCGGGTTCCGAAACATGGGCTCCACATGCAATTTTTGAGCTAAATTTCAGATGTTTATGGAAAATTAGTATTTTCTTATGGAATTAATTCCAATAAATTTATTGACTGAAACGAATTATTTGTGACTAGATTCGAGGCTTTCGGAGACCAATTCTTGTGGCAAGGCCATATCAGAATAAAGAATTATGCGGTTTGAGGTAAGTAACAATTTTAAATCTAGTCCCGAGGGTATGAAACCCCAGATTTTCGTATCATGTGATTGCTTTGGAGGTGACGCACATGCTAGGTGACGGGCGTATGGGCGTGCACCGAGGAGATTGTGACTTGGTCTGACCCGTGAAACTGTAAAGTTGAATAATTTTTTGTTAGCTATATGCTCTCTATGTGTTGTGGAAATTTGACTGTAAGACATGTTAGAAACCATGTTTAGGCTATATGTTGGTACTGCTGGGACCCACATAGGTCGTGTACATATTGAATTATCTGCTAAATTGTTGTTTGGTACTCAGTCACAGTTTACTTGTTTATTTTATCTCAGTCTCTATTATTCATTATTGATGCATCATATCATTATTGTTTGGGTTGATTTCATGATTATTGAGAGCCCGAGAGACTGGAGAGGTTTATGACTGAGTGAGGTCGAGGGCCTGATTGTGAGATATTGATACTATAGCATGTGAGTTGTCCATGCAGCACGTGAGTTGGCCGTGCGGATCTAAATATTGATACTATAGCATGTGAGTTGTCCGTGCAACACGTGAGTTGGCCGTGCGGATCCAAATATTGATACTATGGCACGTGCGTTGTCCATGCAACATGTGAGTTGGTCGTGCAAATTATAGCACTTAGGCTGTAGGATCCCCTCCGGAGTCTGTACACCCCCAGTGAGCATGGGTACCCATTGAGTGTGAGTGCTAAGGGCTGAGAGCTGAGTGGTTGAGCGGTTGTGACGGGTTGAGTATCTGTTGCCTAAGAGGCTGTACTTGATTTTCATTTCTTGTTGCACTAGTTGCTATCTGTCGTTGATGTGAAATTCTCTGAAAAATTTTATATCTGGATCACATGAACTTGAACTGTATAAAAATGATTTGACTTAAACTTTTAGAATTGAAAGCATGTCTACTCTCTGCTGGAATTATTGAAAATGAACTGTAACTGTGTAGCTCGTCATTATCTTCAGTTCCTTAGTTATTATTGTTACTTGCTGAGTTGGTTGTACTCATACTACACCCGATACTTCGTGTGCAGATCTAGGAATTCCCGGACATATGGGGTGTTGATTCTTTCACACAGTTGATTTTCCAGAGATTCAGAGATAGATGCCGTGTTTTGCAGACCTTGTCTCTCTTTCCCTATCTCCTTGTTACTGTATTTGGCCTTAGATTATCATAGACCATATTTTCCAGCCTTGTATTCATATTAGATGCTCATGTACTCGATGACACCAGGTTTTGGGAAGTGTTCGTATCAGTATTTGTGGGATTTTACACTGTATTTAAATATTACATTTTCAAACTTGAAGAGAAATTGTGGTTTATGGAGATTATCGGCTTACCTAGTATTGAGATAGGCGCTATCATGACAGGTTAGGATTTTGGGTCGCGACAAGTTGATATCAGAGCCTAGGTTACATAGGTCTCACGAGTCAGGAGCAGGTTTAGTAGAGTCTTGCGGATCGGTATGGAGACATCTGTACTTATCTTCGAGAGGCTGCACAGCCCTTAAGAAAATTTCACTTTCTTGTATTCTGTCGTGCGAATTTGTTGATTACGGAAACTAAATTTCTGTTATTCTATTCTCTCACAGATGGTGAGGACACGTACTACCGGATCGGACTGTCAGCCACCAGATAGGGCCGCGAGAGGCCGGTGGAGGCCGGGGCCGAGGTAGAGGTCAAGGTGTAGCTCGTACCACAGTTGGATCAGCACCTGTAGTACCACTAGTTGCTCCAGCTGAGGAGCAGATTCCAGATATAGTTGAGCCGATAGGATCGGCTAAGGCACCAGCTGTGCCCATCGAGATTCCAGGCCTTCAGGAGACTTTGGCCAAGATATTGGCAGCTTCCACTGGTCTGGCTCAGGTGGTTTCGGCTCAAGCCGCACCTGCCACTTCTTAGGCCAGGGGAGGTACTCATACCCCTATTGTCCGTACTCTAGACCAGGTAGTACAGGGACTTCAGATACCGGGGGCACTACCAGCCCAGCTGGCTGCATCTGCTCAGGCCCCGGTAGTTCCTATTATGGCAGATGATGAGCAGAGGAGACTTGAGAGATTTGAGAGGCTTCTACCTCCATCTTTCTAGATAGGTGTTAGCGGATGCTTCGGACAACAGGTATTCTGGAGACCAGTGGGGTCTCGTTCACTGCTTTTCAATTTTCTGGGGCTGCATTCAGATTGTGGGAGGCTTATGAGAGGCGCAGACCAGTTGGCGCAGTACCACTTACATGGCAGGAATTCTCCGTTCTCTTTTTGGAGAAGTTCGTGCCGCAGTCTCGCAGATAGGAGCTGCGCAGATAGTTTGAGCAGTTACATCAGGATGGCATGTGTGTGATACAGTATGAAATACGATTTTCTGAGTTGGCTCGTCACGCAGTCTGGTTTGTTCCCACTGATAGGGAGAGGATTAGGGAAGGTTCATTGATGGCCTCACATATCAGCTGCGGTTACTTATGACTAGGGAGAGGGTGTCTGGTGCTACTTTTGATGAGGTAGTTGACATTGCTCGGCAGATAGAGATGGTTTGTAGCCAGGAACATGGAGAGAGTGAGGCTAAGAGGCCTCATGGTCCAGGTGATTACAGTGGTGTTCCTTCAGGCGGTCAGTTTTACCGCGGTAGGGGTCGTTCTTACATACACGCTCAGACGGGTCGTCCAGCTTATCGTGGCACATCAGCTAGCCACAGTTCTTATAGTGCTCACTTAGGCCAGTCTTCATTCAGTGCACTACCAGCGCAGAGTTCTCATCATGCCTCGTCTGCTCAGGCTTCTACAGGTAATTCCTCGGGATATCAGGAGCAACAGTTTCGTCAGAGGAGGGATTGTTTTGAGTGCAGGGAATTTGGTCATTTCAAGGGAGAGTATCCTAGGATGTAGAGTGGTGCTCCACAACAGAGTCCTCGACTGGCGGCACCAGCAGTTCCACCACCCGCCCAGCCAGCTCGGGATGGGGGTCAGGCAGCTAGGGGTCACCCAAGAGGGGGAGGCCGATCAAGTGGCGGTCAGGCCCGATTCTATGCTTTTCCTGTCAGGCCAGATGTTGTTGCTTCAAATGCAGTGATCACATGTATTGTTTCAGTGTGCCACAGGGAGGCTTCTATATTATTTGACCCTGGTTCCACTTATTCATATGTATCATCATATTTTTCTCATTATCTGGATATGCCCTGTGAGTCCTTAGTTTCACCTGTTTGTGTATCTACACCGGTGGGTGATATTATTACTGTGGACCGTGTGTATCTGTCGTGTGTGGTAACTATTGGGGAACTGGAGACTAGGGTTGATCTTTTATTACTCGGTATGGTCGATTTTGATGTAATCCTGGGTATGGATTGATTGTCTCCATGTCATGCTATTCTGGACTGTCACACAAAAATTGTGACATTGACGATGCCGGGGTTGCCAAAGGTTGAATGGAGAGGTTCTCTAGATTTTGTTCCTAGTAGGGTAATTTCTTATTTGAAGGCCCAACGTATGGTTGGAAAGGGATGTTTGTCATATTTGGCCTTTGTGAGAGATGTTGATGCAGATACTCCTATTATTGATTCAGTACCGGTCGTGCAAGACTTTTCGGATGTATTTCCTGCAGACCTACCGGGTATGCCACCCGACAGGGATATTGATTTCGGTATTGACTTGGTGCAGGGCACTCAGCCCATTTCTATTCCTCCGTATCATGTGGCACAAGCTGAGTTAAAAGAATTGAAAGAGCAACTTCAGGAACTCCTTGAAAAGGGGTTTATTATGCCTAGTGTGTCACCGTGGGGTACACCGGTTCTGTTTGTGAAGAAGAAAGATGGTACTATGCAGATGTGCATTGATTATAGGCAGTTGAACAAGGTTACAATCAAGAATAAATATCCTTTTCCGCGTATTGATGACTTATTTGACCAGCTTCAGGGAGAGAGGGTGTTCTCCAAAATTGATTTGAGATCGGGGTATCGCCAGTTGAAAATTCGGGATTCGGATATTCTAAAGAGAGCATTCAGAACTCGTTGTTCATACCTAATTTTCCCTCATATTTCTAAACAATATATATATACTTTCAAAATAGTATATTTGCATCATCATTTAGTTTATAAACTATACAAGTATTTTTCAAAATTTTCCATAATGTTTCTAGGTCTTTAAATTAATTTCTTTTTGCATTTTATTATATAAATATCCAATTATTATCCTTCAAATTATTTTTTATGATGATTTAATCATCCAAACTTATCATTTACACCAACATGTATGTTTTTCATTATTTTACTACATTTTTCATAATTACATTTGCCTTTTTTAGGCTAATCACTGATTTTACAATAATAGCATATATTCATGTATAATTACATTATTTATGCAAAAAATAATTTTTTATATTTTTATAATGTTAAGCAATTATTATTAATCATTTTAGTGTACAAACAATATTTTTGTTATTTATTAATTTCTTTTATAAATTATTTTGTTACCTATTGGGTATTTTAAAACTAGCCTAAATTCCTAAACCTATTTATTTCGGACCAAATATTGGCCCATGGAACCTAATACACTAGCCCAAATAACCCCTATCCCAAACCTATAACCACATTAACCACAACCTGGTCGTGACCCGTTTCTAATAACCCGATCCAACTCCCCTTTAATCATGGCTGATGATCTCTAAGATCAACGGCCCATATCAAACCCTCCCCTTTAACTACCCAAACCCCTAACCCTAATCTCATTCCCCCTTATCCGACGCCTCTGCATCCCCTCACCTCCCTTCTCCCTCCTAAAGAACCCTAGTCGACGCACGCTAAATCTTCTCTTAATCCCACCTAATATTCCATTGCTTTTGCTTACCATACTCGACCCCCTTCTGGTACTGGATACTCTCCTATAGTGCTTTCCTAAACATGGCAAGCAGATCTCATCAAAATCGAACCAAAAACGGTTCAAATCCCTGATTTTTGAATGTTATTCCATCTATGTTCATCCTATGCTATTATGAGTCCAAATATTTATTTATATTTTGTTGATTCTTACTTACCCTAAAGCTAGGGTTTTTAGATCTGTTCGATTCTCCGATTTTAAGTGTTATAATGTCTATATTCGTCCCATGCTACTGTTTTTGTGTATATTCCGTTGATATTTGTTTTCCCTTAAAACTAGGGTTTGGCCTGATTTTCTCCTAAATTGGTTCTAATTGATTCTGCATGCTCTTCTTTCCTTATTTTTCTGTATGATTGATTATATTTCCTTGTTTGTTTGTTCAATTCCTACTACTATAAAAACCCATTCCCCTTTCCCTTTTTGAAGGACTTCAATCACTATTTTCCACTAAAACTGAAGCTTTACTCTGTGCTCGTTGAGTATCTTGTTCTGTTTTGGGATCTTGACCGGCTGAAAGCCAAGGCCACCGGATTTCTATTTTTTCGACCTCTCTTGTGTGTGAGCCCTGCCCTGGGTTCTTGAAACCCTTGGGAACTTGACAAATTTCAGACTCTAGGTCCTATTTGATGTTCTTTTTTGTTTATTGAATAATTACTGGTTAGTTTCTAAACCTTCGCAATGTTTATTCCATGTTTTCTGAAATTGCATGACTTCATGTATTCCCTTGATTCTTTTCTTGTCTAATTCTGCCTATAATTACTAGCCTAATAATGTCTTTACACCTAGCTTAGTCAATTTGGACAGATTGAAGCATGTTTAGCTTGGTGATTGTTGATAATCTGAATGTTCTGCCTTGATAATATGGCTTAATCCATGTGTTCTGCCTAATTCTGAATCTCTAGTGATTAGTTTTTGTCATTAATATGCCTCAGTTTGTTTAAGACCTTCATTATAAATGTATAGTGTGCCCCTACGAATATGATTGTCACTCTATGTGTTCTTACCATATCCAATTATGTACCTCTAATAACCTATTATCCTTTCGTCCTTGACTGATGTCCTCTATGGTACCTAATCCTGTTTGTATTATACTGTTTAATCCTGAGTTTGGTATAATCTGATCCCTTAAATTCTAAACTGGTTGTATTAATAGGTTTTACTAGTCTAATGTCCGTGCCTGTTAACTTTGCAATCCTAGGATCCTTGTTTCTTATCATATGTAACTCTTCCCCAATGTATTAGTTTTCTTCTCGAGTTCATGTTCATTATGTGATTATCTTAAAGTGTGTGCAAATGCTTTTCCAAACCTATTACTTTATTACTATTTTTTTTGATTGTTTCTTGTTATAAGTCTAATTCTGGGTTGGCTAAAAGTCTAGGCCCCCTAAATCTTCTCTATTAACCTCCCTAGTGTGAGCACTGCCCTGGGTTCTTGAAACCCTTGGGAACTATGACACGCTAGGGTCTAAGGTTCTGTGGCCACTTTGTCCCAATTACTCAATTCTGCCTCCCTTTTCACCTACTGAATGAACCTATTGTTTGTGTAAATGCTTGTTGATCAGTTGTGGTTAATGGGTTTTGACTATTTTGTGTAAATGAAAGATTGTTTTCTGGGTTTCATTGGCTATGACTTTTGGGCTGTGGTGAAACCTGTATGGATACGAAATTTGAAGGCCTGGCTAGGGTGGGTGTACTTTGGGCCTGTCTTAGGCCCACTATAGTGATTTTGTAACTTTGTAATTTGATTCATTCATTGGGCCTGTAATAATGCTGTAATAACAATTGGGGTGTTAGTAAAATTTGGAAAATGGGTTTACTCTAATATTTGCATGAACAAGTAGAAATCCTGCCTATAGGTGTTTAATTTACTCAACATGTTCAGCTCCTATGAGTTATTAGATACCATGCCCATAGGAAATAAAGTGTCAATGACCAATATTTCAATTTACATAACTGTAGCATATTCATTAGATACTATGACTATAGGGCTATGTTAGCTTATGTTCTACAAAATCTGCATTTAGAAATCATGCCTATAGGGTTTTAATTGGTTAATTCGCTGTTATACTGCCCACCTAGGAGACATGCCTATAGGAGCTAAGTATAAAAAAATCAATTTCAATCGTTAATCGTTAGAAATCCTGCCTATAGGGTAATACCACTCACTTTTAAGTGTTAATATTGAACTTTTAACACTGTTTCGTTGCCACTATTAGAAAGCATGCCTATAGGATCAAACTCAGTAATTTTGAGTATCTTCAATAGTTATCACTGCCAACTACTACGTAAATCACCTAGATATCATGTCTATAGGTTTAATCGCTTATAATCTATAATCAGCAGGCAGACTGTGTAGTCGCTTAGAAATTGTATCTAAAATGGCATCTTGCTCTGAAACTGCCTGCACGTTTGAATCCCAAGGTCATATAGAAACCATGTCATATAGGGCCTAACGACTTTAATTTGCCTCAATCCTGAGATTGTCTAACGTTTAATGTGAAAATTTGTTCGCGTGCATTTGTTATCTACGTGTTGAGGCTAGCTTGAGCCATTAATTTCTATTACATGAAGTCTAACTTATTTTTGTATGTCGCCTAGTTTTATCATTTCTGAGTAGCCTAAGCTAAGTCTAGAAACCATCCAAAATAGAGGCCCAAACGCCTCTTGGGCCATAGGCATTGGACGGGTAGTGCACGCATAGGGCACGGTTTATAAACAACTACTGCGCTTTAGGTAAAAACTTAAAGATAGTAATCAGGTAGGAGGAGATGATAGTCTGTGCCCGATGAATAATACGAGTAACACCAAACCTCGAGGGAGTTACGAACTATTATTTATGTTGAACGGGGTTATCCTTTAGGCTAAAAAACTTAGGACCCCCCCTCCCAATCTTGTCTTAAAGTCAATTATTTGTGTTTCTTTGTAGACTTTTGATAATAATTTCCCAAACTTCTTGTCTTTCCCTCTCTTTTTTTGACTAACTCTCTCTTTTAACCCCTTCCTTTAAAAGAGTTGTCACGTGTCGAAGCCCGATTTCGCGAGAAAGAGGGGTGCGACAGCATGGCGACTCTGATGGGGATCATTTTTAGGCTCTTACCATAGCGAACTTGGTCTATATGAATTAGTCTTCTCTGATTAGCGTGTCTTTGTTATTTTGCTGTTACATGAATATCCCGCCCCTGTTTCCCTTTTATTGCTACATGCACATCCTTTTCCCTATTTTCCCTTTATGTGAATTCATATTAATATGCAAATCTTTGCCTAATTTGGTTACAATATGCATTTCCCTTTATTTTCCAGTCATGTTCACTTGCTCCGAATCATTTTTAAATTTGCTACATCATGTCTCTCCCTACCCCTACCCCTTTGCTTGCTTTATTACAATTCTTTCATATTGCGCGAACTAACTTCTTCCTTATTTTTCTTTATTTTATGTCTTTACGTTTCATTTAATACTGCATTTACCGTCTTCATAATGCAAAATACTTGATAACGTGTTTTTTTATCTTTGCATAAAGCATGCTCCACATCATATTCCACTAGTGCGTAATTAATACCATAGCGGCGCTTGATGAGTGTCCGCGCTCTTCCTAAATCACCCTTTTAATTTTGGAAAGGCTTGTTTGCGGTAAAACTAATCGATCAGCAGTCCAATCAATGATTTTTGTGCCTTCCCCTCTCAAGTTTTCCACTTGATGGTACCGCTCTAAACTCTTTTAGAAACCCCCACTCTAATATTAACTGTGCATGCATCATGTCTAAACCTAGTATGGGTTTGAACGTTGTCCGCGTAATAACTCTCTAAGGCAAGCCTTGTCCAAAGCCCGCCGAGATTTCCTTAAATCCCAATGGGTACAATCCATATATGTGCATTATTTTGAGAAAACGTGCCGATATGCTAATCATTAATGTGTAAATAGTCGAATCTTGAGGGGGAAAGGGCTAACTTTATTTGTTTTGCAGAAATGAGGCACGAAGTCCCCAGGTTCGGCATGGTTCGAAGTATCCTACCTTTGTTGCTAGATTGGTGGGAAAATCTCTCGCCAAGTGACAAAAACCATGTGAAAAGAGTTCTCAGGAATTTACCTTCTTTGTTAGATATTCAGCCGAACAATGTGTTAATTGAGGCTGCCACCATGTTCTGGGATGAGAAGAGGACCGTCTTCCGTTTTGGTTATATAGAAATGACTCCCCTTATAGAGGAAATAGGAGTCTTCGTTGGGCTCCCATGGGATAGCCCTGGCTTGTTAGTACCGGAAAACCGTACTTCTCGAGGTTTCCTAAAAATGATGGGTTTCAGGAAAAATGATGAGCTAGTCTGTCTGAAGAAATCTTACATACCATTTGACTTCCTTTACGAGCGTTATGGTCACAGCAAGTCATATCATCTTTACCATGATGAATTTTCCATCTCTTCTTTAGATTGGACTCACCGCCGGGTTTTTGTATTCATTGTCTGTTTTTTGGGGATGCGGATATTCCCGATACAAGGAGAAAGGATCCACACTCGCCTAACTATGGTCACTAAGACCCTAATGGAAGGAATTGAGGGGCAAACTTACACTTTTGTCCCAAAGATCGTGGCCGAGATGTACCGAGCCTTAGACAGTTGCAAAAAGGGATATAGGCATTTCTAGGGTTGCAATCTGTTGCTGCGAATATGGTTATTGGAACACCTTCAGAGAGGACAATACCATCAAGAATTTTCGTGACGACCATGGAATGACTACATAGCTTATCACCATCCCAAGAGAATGACTTTTATCCCAGACAGGTTTGCATAACCGCAAACGTTGTGAGTTGGGTACATTTCTTTAGCAATTTGACTGATAACAAGGTACATTGGATGTTCGAGTGGTTCCCTAGCAGTGAATTCATCATCAAGTCGAGAGATGTTCCTCACCTAGTGCTAATCGGATTAAGGGGAATCTATCCTTATGCTCCTATCAGAGTCATGAGGCAAGCTGGGAGAAAACAGGTTATACCATGAGTTTCCAAAATGGTTCATTACAAAGAAGACTTCCAAGGGAAATTCATTCCATTTAAGTTCGAGGCAAAACACATGTGGCATCAAAAGATTATTGTGGAGAAAGATACCATCTAGCCAGACAGGTATTATGTCGGCCATGTGTACTTCTACCCACCATGGTTGTTCTATGACATAGCAAGAGAGGTCAAGCTAGGGGTTGATTTGAGAAATAAGTTCATAGACGACGCTGCTTAAGAACAAGTCAAATACATGAGGTTGCGCAAAAGGGTCTCTGAATCTGAGGCCAGGCATTTGGAACAACATAAAGTGGACATGAAAGCAATCAATGAATGTTGGGGAATCGCTACTAAATCAATAGAAAGGTTGAAGTATTTGGAGCAGGGTTTGATGGAACTTGAGAGAAAGATGAGGAAAAGGGTATCGGGTTGTCAAAACGCAAAGGGCAACGAAGGAGGACATCTAGCAAGGGCGTATCTGCTGTTGGACATGCGCGACCTGGGAATCTGATTGACGGGGCTAAGAAGGCCAAGTTGGGAGAAGGTCCCTCTGGGACCGAGTAGATTAGGAATGATGTTTTCTAGATTCGTTTTAGAATTTGATTGTAATAAGGCAAATGCCACTAGTGACTCTTTATAATTATTATCGTTTTAGTAGAGATTTGGTCTATTTATCATATGAATAAAATGACGCAGTTATCGGCATTGAGTTTTCTCCAAATCTATATGTCGCTAGGCCTACCTCGGGCACGATGAGGTCCCCAATTTAAGAGGCAAATTTATAATTCCGCAATATGTTTTTAAATGTCGTAAATATCCTTTTAATACTCCTTACTGACTTATTTACCTTTTATTTTTCTTCTTTTCTTTGTTTATTCCCATCCCCTAAGGTTGGTTCGTGCATACTGGCATCATCAGCATATCATACCAGATCTAGAGGTCCTCCACCTCCTCCTCCTACTCCAAGTGATCCCAAGAACAAAGGAAAAGCTAAGATGGACGATATGAGTGGTATCAGGAAAGACAACGTTGCGCACGCCGAGAATGTCGAAACTTCAGATGGTCAAAGTACTCCAGCGCAGAATGACTTGGTTTTACGTTTAGAGCAAAAGATACTAGAATTACAAGGGGAACTTGAGCAGGTCTGTAACTTGGTTCCCTTACCCTGAATGTTCCCGACACCAACCGACCAAACGCCCAAAACCCAACACCTCCTCAAAACGCACAAAACCAGCACTCGCAAAATCCTCCCGCACCTCATCAATACTCCACGCCTTCCCAAAATCCTAATCCTCCACCAGTACTAACTCCTCCACAGCATTATCATCATCCGACCTAATACCCACAAACTACCACCTACCACACTCCTCAAAATGCACCACAACCTGCTCCTGATACCCATAACTCAACCAATGATCACCACTACACCCAAATCCCTGGAAACCACCAAAGTAACCCAATATACGTAGAAACCTTACCCCACATTTCACAACAAACCTCGTACGCACCAGAATGCACCGAGAAGGACCTGCTCATCAAGAACATGGCGGAGGAACTTAAGAAGCTTACAAGTCGAGTCCAAGGTGTCGAAGGAAGTAAAGGCATTGAAGGTTTGAACTATGATGATTTATGTATTCAACCGGACGTAGAACTGCTAGAGGGTTACAAACCTCCTAAGTTCATAATGTTCGACGGGACAGGTGATCCAAAGGTACATCTCAGGACGTATTGCGACAAACTCATAGGGGTTGGTAAAGATGAAAGAATCCGCATGAAGATGTTCATGAGGAACCTCACTAGAGATGCCCTATCCTGGTACATCAGTCAAAATCCAAAGAAGTGGATTAATTGGGTAAGCATGGCGTCAGATTTTATGGATAGGTTCAGATTTAACATAGAGAATGCACCAGACGTCTTCTATATCCAGAATCTTAAGAAGAAGCTGACAGAAACTTTTTGCAAGTATGCTACTCGGTGGAGGTCATAGGCTGCAAAAGTAAGGCCAGCATTGGAAGAAGAACAAATGAACAAATTCTTTATCCGTGCCCAGGATCCGCAATATTATGAGAGGTTGATGGTTATTGAAAATCATAAATTCTCCGACATAATCAAATTGGGAGAAATAATAGAAGAGGGAATCAAAAGCGGAATGATACAAATTTCGAGGCACTCCAGGCTACGAACAAAGCCTTACAATCGGGGGGTATATCTAAAAAGAAGAAAGTAGGGACTGTGATGGTAGCCCAAGGTCCGAAGTCTCCTCTCATATATCAAACACCTCCACTCACATATCATCATTCACCTCCTAGATATAAACAACCCGCTACCGCCTACCACACTTACAACACTCAGCCAACATATTACCACTCACCACCAGCCCGCCAAAACTACCAAACACCCTGGCCAAATTTTGACCGTAGGCCGCCCAGACAATACACTACTATTGCCAAACCTATTGACCAGTTGTATGAGAGATTGAAAGATGTCAGTTATGTCACTCCCATTCCCACTTTCGTCATGGAAAATTCATCCCAATGGGTCAATCCGAACAAGACATGCGCCTACCATTCGGGCATGAAGGGTCACACTGCTGATGAATGTCGCACTCTAAAGGATAAGATCCAGACGATGATTAAGACCAAAGTTATACAGGCAAAGGAAACTGCACCTAATGTCTACAACAATCCCCTCCCCGATCACAGGAGTGAGGTGGTAAATGTGATAGAAACTGATGAAGAATGGGATCCGGAAGGGCTCATTCGAGAAGGGGATGATCCGAAAATGCCTCCAATCACGCTTACACCTATTGTGGTACAAATACAGTCACCAATTGAAGTTGAGGTAGCCGCATCGACTCCGTTCAAGGTTGAAATAACAACGCCCTCAGCCATGCCGACTCCGTTCGAAGTAGAAGTGACCACACCATTCACCGTAATGGTAGCACCCACACCATCCTTTAATTCCAATGTTGTGCCTCGGGACTATACTATAGAAGCGAGAAGGAAAGGAAAGGGGAAAATGGAAGAAACCGGTGCAGCACAAGGTATGACCAGAACTGGTAGGGTTTACACGCCCGTGCATTTGGGGGGAACAAGTAAAGAAGCCGCTTCCAGGCAGCCTATCATTGAAATCGGCCCGGATGATCTTTGGAGAAAGGTGAAAGCAAGAGAGTATTCTGTGGTTGATCATTTGAAAAAAATCCCTGCTCAGATATCCATTCTATCACTACTGCAGAGTCCTGAGGCTCATAGGAACGCGTTGATGAAAGTGTTGAATGAGGCTTATGTACCCAACAACATTACTAGTGGAGAGATGGCCAACATGGTAGGAAAGCCATAAGATCTTTCCACGAAGATGAATTGCCACTAGAAGGGTTGAGCCATAACAGGGCATTGCATATCACAGTACAGTGCGAAGACAAATTCATTTCCGGGGTTTTGATAGATGGGGGTTCAAGTCTCAACATCTGCCCGTTGACTACTTTGAAAAAGTTAGGTAAAGGTTTGCATGAGATACGAGCAGGAACTATGAACATAAAAGCGTTCGATGGGTCTCAAAAGGCCACAATCGGAGAAACCAACCTCTGCTTACAAATGTTTCCAACTTGGTTTGATGTTGAATTCCAAGTGATCGACATATCCGCCTCATACAATCTGCTATTGGGACGACCTTGGATACACGCCGCTGGGGCTGTAGCATCTACTTTGCATCAGGCTGTGAAGTTTGAATGGAATCATCAGGAGGTGATCATTCATGGAGACGGGAGTAACCCTATTTACACGAACCAGACTATCCCGGTTGTGGAGAATAGAAGGAAGTTAGGGGGAGAGACTTACCATCGCATTGAGCATGTTAACGCGATCAAGAAGGACAAATGGTGGAGTATCAAAATAGAAAGCATATTGGCATGGACAGGGTATGAACCCAACATGGGTCTTGGCAAGAATCTCCAAGGGATCACAAAATTAATACAGTTAAAACGTCACGGAATGACCTTTGGACTGGGATATCAATACACCTGGCATGAGTATCAGAATTGGTCACCCCTATGGCGTGGTCCTTATTACCCTCTCGAGCAGCCAATACCACATTTTAGCCAATCCTTCCATCAGGCTGATATGATGTGGGGATCCGAAGAAGATGAAGCGCTAGCTAGTTTAAGGAATCTATTCTTGGAAGATGAAGACATTGACTGCAGTGGAATAGTTGAGGAGGAGGAAGAGGGCCTCATCATCCAGACAGTGGAGAAGGGAGTTGTTCTCAGGAATTGGACTGACACACCATCAAGGGCTCGCCGAGTTCTGGGGTAGCCTGGCTGCTAGTGTCATTTATTTTGAAAACAATTCTTATGAGCTTTTTTAAAACATTTTCAGTATTTTGTTTTGAAACATTTGTTTGAATCATTAAAAATCGCTTTTGTTTGACATCTTGATAATTATCAATGGTTTGGTATTTTATTATTTATTACTATTCTCTACATTTTTCTCTCTGCAACATTACTATTTCTTATCGTGATGAACCAACAACTGTGACATGTAATGAGACAATGCAACATAAGGATAGTGACTCGAAAGAACTAAAAGAAAAGAATATAATACTTGGGAAAATTGTTAGAGAAGTTGAAGATTTTGAGAACAAGCCTAAGTCCAACCTGGAGGAAACTGAGATAGTCAACTTGGGTGATTCCGAAACAGTCAAAGAAACTCGCATAAGCATTCACTTGTCACCATTAGAAAAAGAAGAATACAACTGTTTCCTGAAAGAATATGAGGATATTTCTGCATGGTCTTATGATGATATGACTGGTTTGAGCACATCTATAGTGGCTCATAAGCTACCTACCAATCCAATATGTTTGCCGGTAAAGCAGAAGCTCAGAAAGTTCAAGCCAGATATGAGTTTGAAAATCAAAGAAGAAGTCACCAAGCAGATCAAAGATAAGGTTCTCAGAGTGGTTGAATATCCAACTTGGTTGACTAGCATCGTGCCAGTTCCGAAGAAGGATGGGAAAGTCAGAGTATACATCGATTATCGGTACCTAAACATGGCAAGTCCCAAAGATGATTTCTCGTTACCCAACATACACATACTGATCGACAACTACGCCAATCATGAACTCCAGTCCTTTGTGGATTGCTTCGCGGGATATCATCATATCTGGATGGATGAAGAGGATGCCGAAAAGACAACTTTTATTACACTGTGGGGGGTGTACTGCTATAAAATGATGTCATTTGGTCTGAAGAATGTTGGGGCCACTTATATGAGGGCCATGACAACTATTTTTCATAACATGATACACAAGGAGATAGAGGTATATGGGGATGACGTCATCATCAAATCCAAGAAGAGTACAAATCACATAGCAGACTTGAGGAAATTTTTTGATCGGCTTCAGAGGCATAATTTGAAATTGAATCCCGCAAAATGTGCCTTCGGGGTCCCCGCAGGAACGTTGTTAGGATTCATCGTCAGCCGCCGAGGAATTGAGCTAGACCTATCAAAGGTCAAGGCTATCCAGGATTTGCCACCTCCAAAGAACAAGAAAGATATGATGAGCTTCTTGGGACGTCTTAATTACATCAGCCGCTTCATAACATAATCAACCGTGATCTGTGAGCCGATTTTCAAAAAGTTAAAGAATGATGCTGCAACCAGTTGGACTGAAGACTGCCAGAAAGCTTTTGACAGAATCAAAGAATATTTGTCCACACCGCCAGTCCTGGTCCTGCCAGAACCTGGTAGACCACTGCTACTTTATCTCTCCATATTAGATGGGGCTTTCGGTTGTATCTTGGGACAACACGATGAGACGGGAAGGAAAGAACAGGCTAAATACTATCTGAGTAAGAAGTTCACACCCTACGAAGCACGGTATTCTTTGCTGGAATGTACCTGCTGTGCTTTGACCTGGATAGCCCAGAAACTGAGGCACTACTTATGTGCCTACACCACATATCTCATATCAAGGATGGATCCTCTAAAGTACATCTTCCAGAAATCCATGCCTACAGGGAAGCTGGCAAAATGACAGATATTGTTGAGTGAATTCGACATCGTCTATGTGACTCAGAAGGAAGTTATGGGACAAGCATTAGCGGATCATCTTGCGGAATATCCTGTAGGAGGAGAATACGAACCACTAAAAACGTATTTTCCTGATGAAGAAGTATCATTCGTAGGAGAAGATATCACCGAAACCTATGACGGATGGAGAATGTTTTTCGATAGAGCCGTAAACTTCAAAGGCGTGGGTATTGGAGCCGTTTTGGTGTCAAAAATAGGTCAACATTATCCGGTATCAGTGAAACTCAGATTTTCGTGCACCAATAATATGGCAGAATATGAGGCTTGCATATTTGGGCTCAATTTGGATGTTGACATGAATATCCAGGAATTACTGGTAATTAGTGATTCAGATCTTCTGGTGCATCAGGTGCAGGGAGAATGGGCTACAAAGAATACCAAGATATTACCATATCTATATCATGTGCAAGAGATGATGAAGAGGTTCACGAAGATAGAGTTTAGACATGTCCCGAGAATCCAGAATGAGTTCGCAGACACATTGTCCACTTTGTCCTCCATGATACATCATCCGGACAAGAATTTTATCGACCTCATTCCGTTAAGGATTCATAATCAGCCAGCTTACTGCGCTCATATTGAAGAAGCAGCGGATGGGAATCCATGGTTCCATAATATCAAGGAGTACTTGGCAGAAGGAGAGTACCCGGGGCATGCAAATCATACTAAAAAATGCACGCTCCGAAGATTGTCCAACCATTTCTTCCAAAGTGGAGGAATTCTGTACAAAAAGACTCCAGACCTAGGGTTATTACGGTGTGTTGACGTCAAGGAAGCTTACAAACTACTCGAAGAGATACACTCTGGAACTTGCGTACCACACATGAATGATTTCGTTTTAGCCAAGAAGATACTGAGGGTAGGTTATTTTTGGATGACTATAGAAACAGACTACATCAGGTATGTCCAGAAATGTCATTAGTGCCAAATACACGTATATATGATACAAGTGCTACCAAATTAACTCAATGCAACGAGTGCACCTTGGCATTTTGCTGTTTGGGGGAATGGACGTCATTGGACCAATCAAGCCTGCCTCTTCAAACGAGCACATGTTCATTTTAGTGGCCATAGACTATTTCACAAAATGGGTCGAAGCTGCATCATACAAAGTTGTAACCAAGAAAGTTGTCGCAGATTTTGTCAGAGATCGTATTGTCTGCCGATTTGGGGTTCCAGAATCCATCATCACCAACAATGCCACCAATCTCAACAGTGACCTAATAAAAGCTATGTACGAGACCTTTAAAATCAAGCACAAGAATTCCACAGCATACATGCCTCAAATGAATGGAGTCGTGGAGGCCGCAAACAAGAATATCAAGAAAATACTAAGGAAGATGGTAGACAACCACAAGCAATGGAACGAGAAGTTACCGTTTGCCTTATTGTGGTACCGTACCACAGTCTGCACATCAACCGGGGAAACTCCCTATTTGCTAGTCTACGGTACCGAAGCTGTCATTCTTGTCGAGGTTGAAATTCCTCCTTTAAGAATTAAAGCTGAACTCAGTGATGTAGAATAGATAAGAAGCCGTTATGAACAATTAACTCTCATTTACAGGAAAAGAATGAATACAGTGTGTCATGGTCAACTCTATCATAATAGGATATCCAGAGCTTTCAACAAAAGGGCCAAACCTAGACAGTTCGCACCGGGGCAGCTGGTGCTGAAGCGGATCTTCCCGCATCATGATAAAGCCAAAGGGAAATTTTCACCCAATTGGCAAGGGCCCTACATGGTTCACAGAGTACTAACATGAGGAGCACTCATACTCGCAGAAATGGATGGAGAGATTTGGCTAGAGCATATCAACTCAGATGCAGTCAAAAGATATTATGTTTAGAATATTCGCATTTTTCATCTGATGTAATTGAACTATGCTCGACCCGATTCCCGTTTACGAGGGGATATGTAGGTAGCCCTGTGGGTTCGGTCACAATTGAATAAAATTTTCATTTTCCCCACAACCAGAAACTTGGGCAGAATTTAGATGAGGACCCTCAAAATTTCGGAGCAAGTCGAGCCAATGTCATCATATGCAAAACGGTCAGAGAATCGCCTAAGTAAACTAGGGCAGAATTTTGAGGAGGACCCTCAAAATTCTAAGGAAGTCGCAATGTCTCTAAAGTGTCGCAGTCATTGGTTCATCTAATTTATCTGATATTGCATACTAATGTATTTTAAATAACTACATTCATCATATGCACGCACATTTTTGAAAACTTTATTTTTATGAAACAACCAGATGCTACCCGTGGTAACTCAAGCAGGACTTCGATACAGAGCAAAGCAAAGCAGGCAGGCGGAGGCATGAACCAACCTTCTCCCGTAAAACTCACGATTGTCCTTTGGATGCAGGAATAAGAAATATTCTCAAATTCGGGCACACCTCAGAATCACTGTCTTCATAACAACAAAGCTGCTAAGCGCAAACACATTTCCAGCAAAGAAATACTCTGCTACTACTTATTATCTGTTCATTGAATGAGACTAAGCATTGTCTCCATCTTGCATGAGGATAAGACCCTCCTCCTTAATTGCATAAGGCTAAGCACTGCGTTCCCCTACATGAGACTAAGCATTGTCTCTACCTTTGCATGAGGTTAAGCCCTGCCTCCTCAATTGCATAAGGCTAAGCACTGCCTTCCCCTGCATGAGACTAAGCATTGTCTCCACCTTTGCATGAGGTTAAGCCCTGCCTCCTCAATTGCATAAGGCTAAGCACTGCCTTCCCCTGCATGAGACTAAGCATTGTCTCTTTTTTTGCATGAGGCTAAGCCATACCTTCTTAATCGCATAAGGCTAAGCACTGCCTTCCCTGCATGAGACTAAGCATTGTCTCCATTTTTGCATGAGGCTAAGCCCTGCCTCCTTAATTGCATAAGGCTAAGCACTGCCTTCCCCTGCATGAGACTAAGCATTGTCTCCACCTTTGCATGAGGCTAAGCCCTGCCTCCTCAATTGCATAAGGCTAAGCACTGACTTCCCCTGCATGAGATTAAGCATTGTCTCCCATCCTGCATGAGGCTAAGCCCTGGCTCCTCAATTGAATAAGACCAATCATCGTCTCCCACTTCGTATGAGGCTAAGAATTGCCTCCCTAGTCGCATAAGGCTAAGCTCTGCCTTTCCTTGCGTAACCCCAAATGCTATGCTACTTGAAATCTAGCAGTATTCTCCACCCCAGGCTAAGCTCTGCCCCGATCTTACACAAGACTAAGCTCTGGCTTGTTTCGCTTCGCATAACCAAACATCATGTCTTTGCATCTCATGGGCTGAAATATCGCCATTTTTGTCCGAAGGCATCATAATTCGAAGGTATCATCCTCATAGCTAGAAGACACCATGCAATGGCCTGAGGATCTCTCAATATCGCACATCATTATTCAAAGGCGTCATAGTTCAGAGGCACCATTTTCATGGCCCGAGAACATCATTTTATGGCATGCGAATCCCTTATCACACAATTCATGGCCCGGGACATCATGGTCTAAGGACATCATCCCCATCGTCCAAAGACAACTTTAATGGTCAAAAGGGAATTTGCATCATGTTTAAATTATCGCAATATATGCCTGCTTGCATTATATTTAAGTTTTGCAGGTAATCCAGGAGGTAACCATTCTCCCAACGGGATCAATCTTCGCTCCAGTTTCCGTTCAATATTCACACCCTGTAATTACCTCAAATACAGCCAACTACCATCTGTTACCCATTTCCACTTGATGAGCATTCAAATACCCATAACCGTTCCAAGGTACATTCATTCACAACTCTGATGTCGTCCTATCTAGAAGAACCTGTCCATTCCTGCAACAACTCCATCGGCTCAGTTCATTGCTGGATCCAGAACTATACACGACCTGATTCTCATAAAACCAGGGATATGTAGGCAACTCAGAAACCGTAGTTCGGCCTTCATTCTTTCAAATCACCCCATTCGGTCAAAATCGGTCATCATTTCTTTACCAGACAACTCTTTCATCATTCTCGGGTAAAAAGAGGCAACTGTTGATACCCAATGTTTCCCTCATTTTTCAAACAAATATATATATACTTTCAAAATAGTATATTTGCATCATCAATTAGTTTATAAACCTATACAACAATTTTTCATAATTTTCCATATTTTTTTAAGTCTTTAAATTAGTTTCTTTCTGCATTTTATTAAATAAATATCCAATAATTATCATTTACACCAACATGTATGTTTTTAAATATTTTACTGCATTTTTCATAATTACATTTGCATTTTTAGGCTAATCGCACATTTTGCAATAATAGCCTATATTCATGTATAATTACATTATTTATGCAGAAAATAATTTTTTATATTTTTATAATGTTAAGTAATTATTATTAATCATTTTAGTGCACAGACAATATTTTTGTTATTTATTAATTACATTTTTAAATTATTTTGTTACCTATTGGGTATTTTAAAACTAGCCTAAATTCCTAAACCTATTTTTTCGGATCAAATATTGGCCCATGGAACCTAATACACTAGCCCAAATAACCCCAGCCCAAACCTATAACCCCATTACCCACAACCCGGTCGCGACCCGTTTCTAATAACCCGACCCAACTCCCCTTTAATCATGGACGTTGATCTCTGAGATCTACAGCCCATATCAAACCCTCCCCTTTAACTACCCAAACCCCTAACCCTAATCTCATTCCCCCTTATCCGCCGCCTCTGCATCCCCTCACCTCCCTTCTCCCTCCTAAAGAACCCTAGTCGACGCCCCCTAAATCTTCTCGTAATCCCACCTAATATGGGATTCCATTGCTTTTGCTTACCATACTCGACCCCCTTCTGGTACTGGCTACTCTCCTATAGTACTTTCCTAAACATGGAAAGCAGATCTCATCAAAATCGAACCAAAAATGGTTCTAATCCATGATTATGGAATGTTATTCCGTCTATGTTCATCCTATGCTACTGTGAGTCCAAATATTTGTTTATATTCTATTGATTCTTACTTACCCTAAAGCTAGGGTTTTCAGATCTCTTCAAATCGAACCAAAATTGGTTCGATTCTCCGGTTTTAAGTGTTATTATGTCTATATTCATCCCGTGCTACAGTTTTTGTGTATATTTCGTTGATATTTTTTTTCCCTAAAAACTAGGGTTTAGCCCGATTTTCTCCTAAATTGGTTCTAATTGATTCTACATGCTCTTCTTTCCTTATTTTTATGTCTGATTGATTATATTTCCTTGTTTGTTTGTTCAATTTCTACTACTATAAAAACACATTCCCCTTCCCCCTTTTGAAGGAATTCAATGACTATTTTCCACTAAAACTGAAGCTTTATTCTGTGCTCATTGAGTATCTTGTTCTGTTTTGGGCTCTTGGCCGACTGAAAGCCAAGGCTACCGGATTTCTATTTTTTCTACCTCTCTTGGTGTGAGCATTGCCCTGGGTTCTTGAAACCCTTGGGAACTTGACACATTTCAGACTTTGGGTCCTATTTGATGTTCTTTCTTGTTTATTGAATAATCACTGGTTAGTTTCTAAACCTTCGCAATGTTTATTCCATTATGTTAGTATGTTTTATGAAATTGCATGACTTCATATATTCCCTTGATTCTTTTCATGTCTAATTCTGCCTATAATTACTAGCCTAGTAATGTCTTTACACCTAGCTTAGTTAATTTGGACAGATTGAAGCATGTTTAGCTTGGTGATTGTTGATAATCTGAATGTTCTGCCTTGATAATATGGCTTAATCCATGTGTTCTGCCTAATTCTGAATCTCTAGTGATCAGTTTTTGTCATTAATATGCCTCAGTTTGTTTAAGACCTTCATTCTAAATGTATAGTGTGCCCCTACGAATATGATTGTCACTCTATGTGTTCTTGCCATATCCAATTATGTACCTCTAATAACCTATTATACTTTCGTCCTTGACGATGTCCTCTATGGTACCTAATCCCATTTGTATTATACTATTTAATCCTGATTTTGGTATAATCTGATCCCTTAAATTCTAAACTGGTTGTATTAATAGGTTTTACTAGTCTAATGTCCTTGCCTGTTAACTTTGCAATCCTAGGATCCTTGTTTCTTATCATATGTAACTCTTCCCCAATGTATTAGTTTTCTTCTCGAGTTCATGTTCATTATGTGATTATCTTAAAGTGAGTGCAAATGCTTTTCCAACCCTATTACTTTATTACTATTTCTTGATTGTTTCTTGTTATGAGTCTAATTCAGGGCCGGCTGAAAGCCAAGGCCCCCTAAATCTTCTCTATTAACCTCCCTAGTGTGAGCACTGCCCTGGGTTCTTGAAACCCTTGGGAACTCTGACACACTAGGGTCTAAGGTTCTGTGGACACTTTGTCCCAATTGCTCAATTCTGCCTCCCTTTTGACCTACTGAATGAACCCATTGGTTTGTGTAAATGGTTGTTGATCAGATGTGGTTACTCGGTTTTGACTATTTTGTGTAAATGAAAGATTGTTTTCTGGGTTTGATTGGCTATGACTTTTGGGCTGTGGTAAAACCTGTATGGATACAAAATTTGAAGGTCTGGCCAGGCTGGGTTTACTTTGGGCCTGTCTTAGGTCCACTATAGTGATTGTGTAACTTTGTAATTTGATTCATTCATTGGGCCTATAATAATGCTGTAATAACAATTGGGGTGTTAGTAAAATTGGGAAAATGGGTTTACTCTAATATTTGCATGAACGGGTAGAAATCCTGCCTATAAGTGTCTAATTTACTCAACATGTTCAGCTCCTATGTGTTATTAGATACCATGCCCATAGGAAATAAAGTGTCAATGACCAATCTTTCAATTTACATAACTGCAACATATTCATTAGATACTATGACTATATGGCTATGTTAGCTTATGTTCTATAAAATCTGTATTTAGAAATCATGCCTATAGGGTTTTAATTGGTTAATTCGCTATTATACTATCCACCTAGGAGACATGCCTATAGGAGTTAAGTATAAAAAAATCAATTTCAATCCTTAATCATTAGAAATCGTGTCTATAGGGTAATACCACTCGCTTTTAAGTGTTAATATTGAACTTTTAACATTGTTTCGTTGCCACTATTAGAAAGCATGCCTAAAGGATCAAACTCAGTAATTCTGAGTATCTTCAATAGTTATCACTGCCAACTACTGTGTAAATCACCTAGATATCATATCTATAGGTTTAATCACTTATAATCTGTAATCAACATAAACTGTATAGTCGCTTAAAATTGTATCTAAAATGGCATCTTGCTTTGAAACTGCCTGCACGTTTGAATCCATGTCACATAGAAACCTTGCATATAGGGCCTAACGACTTTAATTTGCCTCAATCCTGAGATTGTCTAACGTTTAATGTGAAAATTTGTTCGCGTGCATTTGTTATCTACGTGTTGAGGCTAGCTTGAGCCATTAATTTCTATTACATGAAGTCTAACTTATTTTTGTATGTCGCCTAGTTTTATCATTTTTGAGCAGCCTAAGCTAAGTCTAGAAACCATCCAAAATAGAGGTCCAAACGCCTCTTAGGCCATAGGCATGGGACGGGTAGTGCACGTAAAGGGAACGGTTTAGAATCAACTAGTGCATTTTAGGTAAAAACTTAAAGATAGTAATCGGGTAGTAGGAGATGATAGTCTGTGCCAGCTGAATAATACGAGTAACACCCCACCTCGAGGGAGTTACGAAGTATTATTTATGTTGCACGGGGTGATCCTTTAGGCTAAAAAACTTAGGACCCCCCCTCCCCCCACCCCCCATCTTAAAGTCAATTATTTGTGTTTCTTTGTAGACTTTTGATAATAATTGCCCAAACTTCTTGTCTTTCCCTCTTGTTTTTGACTAATTCATATATTTCGAGTTCGGCCGGGACCCACAGTTGCGGACCTCGAGAAATGCCTAACACTTTCTCCTTGAGGTAATTTGAGCCCTTACCCGATCTTTGGTGACGCAAACTGGTTAAACCAGAGTTATCTGCAAATAGGTGCCCTAACGCACCTCAAACCCGTTAGGTGGCGACTCTCTCTTTTAACCCCTTCTTTTAAAAGAGTTGTCGCATGTCAAAGCCCGATTTCACGAGCAAGAGGGGAACGACACTCGTTATGGCCACTATAAATTTCTTGTGATGTCATTTGGGCTAACCAATGCCCTAGCAGCATTTATGCATTTGATGAATAGTATTTTCCAGCCATATCTTGATTTATTTGTCGTAGTATTTATTGATGATATTCTTGTGTACTCACGTAGCCAGGAGGAGCATGCACAACACTTGGGTATTGTATTATAGAGGCTGGAGAGGAGAGACTTTATGCCAAATTCTCTAAGTGTGAGTTCTGGCTTAATTCAGTGGCATTCTTGGGACATATAGTGTCCAGTGAATGAATTAAGGTGGATCCAAAGAAAATAGAGGCAGTTGAGAGTTGTCCTGGGCCATCTTCAGTTACTGAGATTCGGAGTTTTCTCGGCTTGGCCGGTTATTATCATCGCTTTGTGAAGGGATTCTTGTCTATTGCATCACCTATGACTAAATTGACCTAGAAAGGTGCTCCGTTCAGGTGGTCGGATGAGTGTGAAGAGAGCTTTCAGAAGCTCAAAACAACTTTGACTACAGCTCCAGTATTGGTGTTGCCTACAGGTTCAGAGTCTTATACTGTGTATTGTGACGCGTCGCGTATTGGTCTCGGCGCAGTGCTGATGCAAGACGGTAGGGTGATTGCCTATGCGTCCAGACAGTTAAAGGTACATGAGAAGAATTATCCAGTCTACGATCTTGAGTTAGCCACTATTGTTCATGCCCTAAAAATTTGGTGGCATTACTTGTACGGTGTCCAGTGTGAGGTATATACCGACCATCAGAGTCTAGAACATTTGTTTAAACAGAAGGATCTTAATTTGCGGCAGCGGAGGTGGTTAAAGTTGCTTAAGGATTATGACATTACTATTCTCTATCATCCCGAAAAGGCTAATGTGGTGGCATATGCCTTGAGTCATAAGGCGGAGAGTTTGGGAAGCTTAGCATACTTACCGGTAGCAGAGAGTCCTTTAGCCTTGGATTTTCAGGCCTTGGCCAACTAGTTTGTTTGATTGGATGTTTCCGAGACGAATTGAGTTTTGTCTTGTGTGGTTTCTCGGTCTTCTTTATATGATCGCATCAGAGAGAGCCAGTATGATGATCCACATCTGCTTGTCCTTAAGGACATGGTTCAGCATAGTGATGCCAAGAAAGTCACTATTAGAGATGGCGGTGTATTACTGATGCAGGTCAGAGTTATGTGTGCTTAATGTTGATGGTTTGCATGAGTTAATTCTCCAGGAAGCTCACAGTTCACGGTACTCCATTCATCCAGGTGCCGTAAAGATGTATCAGGATTTTAGGCAGCACTATTGGTGGAGGCAAATAAAGAAAGATATAATTGGGTTTGTAGCTCGGTGTCTAAATTGTCAACAGGTAAAGTACGAGCATCGGAGACCGGGCGGATTACTATAGAGACTTGAAATTCTGGAGTGGAAATGGGAGCGTATTACTATGGACTTCATAGTTGGGCTTCCACGGACATTGAGGAAGTTTGATGTGGTTTGGGTGATTGTAGATCGGTTGACCAAATCCGCGCATTTTATTCCAGTTGGTACTAATTATTCTTCAGAGCGGTTGGCTGAGATTTATATCCGCAAGATTGTTCGCCTACACTGTGTGCCACTGTCCATCATTTCAGATCGGGGAAAGCAGTTTACATCACAGTTTTGGAGAGCAGTGCTGCGAGAATTGGGCACACAAGTTCAGTTGAGTACAACACTTCACCCTCAGACAGACGGGCAGTCCGAGCTCACTATTCAGATATTGGAGGATATGCTACGTGCTTGTGTCATTGATTTTGGAGGTTCTTGGGATATATTTCTGTCACTTGCGGAGTTTGCTTACAATAACAGCTACTAGTCTAGTATACAGATGGCTCCGTATGAGGCATTATATAGGAGACGGTGTCGATCTCCGGTTGGTTGGTTTGAGTCGGGTGAGGCTAGGCTATTGGGTGCCGACTTGATTCAGGATGCTTTAGAGAAGGTCAAAACGATTCAGGAATGGCTTCGCACGGCACAGTCTAGACATAAGAGTTATGCCGGTAGGAAGGTTCGTGATGTAGTTCACATGGTTAGGGAGAAGGTTCTGCTCAAGATTTCACCCATGAAGGGTGTGTTGAGGTTCGGGAGGAAGGGCAAGTTGAGCCCTCGGTATATTGGGCCTTTTGAAATACTTAAGAAGATTGGAGAGGTGGCTTATGAACTTGCTTTGCCACCTAGTCTATCAGGTGTTCATCCAGTGTTCCACGTATCCATGCTCCGAAAATATGTCGGGGATCCGTCTCATATTCTGGATTTCAGTGCAGTACAGCTGGGCGGTAATTTGACTTATGATGTTGAGCCGGTGGTTATTTTAGACCGGCAGGTTAGAAAACTGAGGTCAAAGAGAATAGCATCAGTGAAGGTGCAGTCGAGAGGCTAGCTAGCCGGAGACGCTACTTGGGAGATTGATCAGGAGATGTGGAGCAAATATGCACACTTATTTGAGACTCCAGGTATTATTCTAAACCCGTTCGAGGACGAACATTTGTTTAAGATGGGGAGAATGTAACGACCCGTTCGGTCGTTTTGAGTATTATAACCCCATTCCCCCATTTACTACTCAATTTATGATTTATAGTTGTTTTATGACTTACCGGGTTAGTTAGTTCGGGTCCGGAATGAAATGAGACACTTAGTCTCATAATTGTAAATTTAAGTTAGAAAAGTTGACCGAATGTGGAACTATGTGTAAAAGACCTCGGATCTGAAATTTTATGATTCCAATATCTCTGTATGGTGATTTTGGGCTTAGGGGCGTGTCCGGAAAAAAATTTGGAGGTCCGTAGAGGAATTAGGTTTGAAATGCCGAAAGTTGAATTTTTGGGAAGTTTGACTAGGGGTTGACTTTTTAATATCGGGGTCGAAATCCGATTCTGAAAATTTTAATAGGTTTGTTATGTCATTTATGACTTGTGTACAAAATTTGAGATTAATCGGACGTAATTTGATAGGTTTCAGCATTGTTTGTAGAAATGGAAAGTTTCAAAGTTTGTGTTAATGCACGAAGGGTGCTGCCGTGCCATATTGTGAGTGTTAATGCATGAAGGATGATGCCGTGTCATATTGTGAGTGTTAATGCACAAAGGGTGATGTCGTGCCATATTGTGAGTGTTAATGCACGAAGGGTGATGCCGTGCCATGATATGAGAGTAAAAGCACGAAGGGTGATGTCGTGCCGTTTCTATTAATTTTATGGTGAGATTGAGAGTAAAAGCACGAAGGGTGATGTCGTGCATTCTTCTTTACTGTATTCACTATTCTTGTTGATTCATGATATATTGACTGCTCCGGTGATCATTCTGTTGTAGTTTTTATCCCGTATTCCCCTCAGTATGTTCCTCTCCCGACATTTTTTGTTTAGTTCTTCATCTCTGTTATTTGTATATACACTGTTAAATTGTATAGGTTGATTGTAGGTTCCTTGCCTTAGCCTCGTCACTACTTCATCGAGGTTAGGCTCAACACTTACCAGTACATAGGGTCGGTTGTACTGATGTTGCACTCTGCACTTTCTGTGCAGATTTTGATACTGACTCAGGTTGATTGAGATTTGCTATTGGTCCGCTGTCCGGAGACTCAAGGTAGATCTGTCGGCATTCACAGACCTTGAAGTCCCCATCTATCTTTTTATGTCCTGCTATTTGCTTTCATTCAGACAATTGTATTTCCTTTACACTATTACTTGTAGTAAGTTCTAGAATGTTCGTTAATTCTGACTCCAGATCCGGGTGTTAGTAATTAATACAGTTTTTATGATATTCTGCACTTATTATATTTCATCTTAGTTAATTATTGTTAAATACTGAATGGAAATAAGGAATTGGTTAATGATTCTCTAACGTTGGCTTGCCTAGCAAGTGCAATGTTAGGCGCTATCACGGTCCCGTCGGTGGGAAATTTTGGGTCGTGACACTTATATACTATACACTTAGTGTGTGTGCATATATATATATATATATACACTATATTGTCACGACCGCAAATTCCATCCGTAGGATGTCATGATTGCACCTAGTCTCTAAGACTAGGTAAGCCTATCAATACAGAATAAAAATAGAAATCTGAAACTTTATATAATTTCAACTCCCAAAACCTAGTAGAAATAAGTCATAAGCTTCTAAGAATTTTATCTTCAATGTCTCTATATATATATATATCAAGGTGTAAAGAAAATAAGGAAGCAACATAATAATGATAGAAGGGGACTCCGGAATCTACGGACGTTGGCAGATATACCTCGAAGTCTCCGTGTACAGGTAACTCAAAATGATGTGCAGAAGCGTAGTATGAGTACATGTAATGACCCGAACGGTCGTTTTAAGCATTTGCCCTTCGCTCGCTAGTTCGGGGGCTCGAGTAGCTCCGTATGATGTATTAGGACTTGTGTGCAAAATTTGAGTTCTTTTCGAGTTGAGTTGCTATGTTTCGGCGTGAGTTTTTGGAAGTCGAAAGTTTGTAAGTTCATTAAGTTTGATTTGAGGTGTGTTTTATCGTTTCGATGTTGTTATATGTGATTTGAGGCCTCGAGTAAGTCTGTGTTATGTTATGGGACTTGTTGGTATGTTCGTACGGAGTCTCGAGGGGTTTGAGTGAGTTTTCCATAGAATTGGGTTGTGTTGCACTCATTTTTCTTATGTTTCGACGTCGTTTTTTCAAGCATAAATGGTATCACAGTGAACAAATGAGCTCTAATTTCTGTTTTGGTTGAAGCATTAGATCCGTATCATAATTACGAATCCGTAGAAAATATAATCGTTGCATTTGGACATCGTATGAGGATTTTATAGTCATTTTACTAAGAATTGGGTTGCTAGATTTTTCAGATTAATTACGAAATTGGCACTGACTTCGTATTTAAAAATTTACACTATTTCCGAATATTGAAACCAACATATCTCCTTCATTATAAGGTCAAATGGAGTGATTCAAAAGCCTATCTTGACTGAAATTTCACAAGGAATCCATTTGAGATAAAGTAAGTTTTGGGATCATTTGGCATGCAAACCGAGGCAAAACAGCTGGGCAAAAGTACTTAATATCGAAGGTTTGTTTATTTGGTAATATTTTGAGTTGGGGAGCTCGGATTTGGACAATATTTGGAGGCGATTTTCACCATATGGATTGTGGTAAGTGTTCTATACTCGATTTTTGTTATATTTCATGAATACACCTTTGTTGTTGGCATTTGATTGATGATTTCAAAGTGAAATTTGGGGGGTTTGTCTAAAATTTAATAAAGTGGATTTTTGAGTTTTGAACATTGATTCAGAGTTGGATTTGAGTGAAACTAGTATGGTTGGACTCGTAATTGAATGAGTTGTCGGATTTTGTGAGTTTTGTCTGGTTCCGAGGTGCGGGCCTGGGTTGGGCTTTTTGGCCGATTTTGGGCTTCTGATTAAAGATTCGACCTTTTTCGATTGAGATTGGTTCCTTTATCATCGTTTGATGTATTTGAGTTGTGTTTTGTTAGTTTCAAGCCGTTCGGAGCTCAGAACGCGCAGGATGGCATTTTTTGAGCATCGCTTGGCTTGCTCTGTATTGGAATTGGCTTGTTTGAGGTAAGTAACTCTTCTAAACTTAGTGTTAGGGTATGAAACCCGAATTACGTGTTATGTGATTGATGATGAGGTGATACACATGCTAGGTGACAGGCTTATGGGCATGCACCCTGTGAATTGTGACTCCGTTGTTTTCATGGCACTGTTTAGTGGCCCTATTTTCTTGATATCTATGTTATCCCTATGTGATTAAGTAATTGAGCTGTCAATCATACTAGATAACATGTTTAGGCTTTATGATGATATTGTTAGGACCCATAGTGGTCGTTTCTTGCTGTCATCTCACTAATTTCATTGATATTTCGTACTTAGTCATATTCATGCATTCATATCATATCTCAGTCTCAGTTGTCATTTATTGATACATCATATCATTGTTGTCGGGCTAGTTTCATAACATTGTGAGCCCGTCAGTGAGATTAGAGAGATTGATGACTGAGTGAGGCTGAGATCCTGATTATGAGTGACGGTTAGGGGATCAGGCTGCACACCGCAGCATGATATATTGATTTATGCCTGGATCTGGCTTATGATAGTGCTTGGGCTGTAGGAGCCCCTCCGGAGTCTGTACACACCCCAGTGAGCGTAGATGATATTATAGAGAGATGGATTTCCCTAGACATGGATTTGTCCGAAGTACTTGATATCTGGAGATGGATTTCTTCACAGGGTTCGATTGCCCTTTCTCCTCGGTATTGGATGACTTATCGTTAGTGTTGTATATGTTTCGGGATGGATTTCCCTGGGCCATATACAGTACCGAGTGGTTGAGCATGATGAGTGAAAAGTATGAGACAATGAGATTAAGTACTCTGAGAGTGTGAGTACATGATTCATCTCTGAGATACATGGCATTGACATGCACACATGACATACAGGCATATAGATGCATTTTTCCTCATGCTGTACGGTATCACATCATTCATGACTTTTTACACACATTGATATGTGGGAATGGAGAGGTATTTTACACTTCCTATTTGGAAAGAAAACAAAACATCTAATTTATTGTGGAAAGAATTTTTGGAAAAATTTATATTTTTCAAACTATCTTATATTTTACGACGATTTCGGTAAAGGATTTAAGTTTTCACTGATATTCTTGAAAAGTGGAACTATTTTCGGAAAATTGTGAAAAAACTGAGCATTTTTATCTCTGAGTTACTTTCTTATTTATATGCTTTACGTTGTTATGAACTGCTATTGGTTATTGGTGTTGGACCCGACCTATGTTCCAGCTCGTCACTGCTTTCAACCTAAGGTTAGGTTTGTTACTTACTTAGTACATGGGGTCGGTTGTACTGATACTACATGTCTGCACATTGCGTGCAGATGTTGGCTGTTGTTGTTGTTGTGCTCGATGGTTGCCGAATTTGAAGATGTACCTGCGTTCCTGTTGTAGCCGCCTCTTGTTCATGGTAGCCTTAGATTTATAAAAACTCTGTTTATGTACTTTTCAAACAGAAGATGTATTTACTTCATATTTGCTTTGTAAATTCTATTCTTAGAAGCTCATGATTTGTACTACCAGTCCTTGGGGAATATATAAG
The DNA here is from genome assembly GCF_000715075.1 of Nicotiana tabacum. Lineage (NCBI taxonomy): Eukaryota > Viridiplantae > Streptophyta > Magnoliopsida > Solanales > Solanaceae > Nicotiana > Nicotiana tabacum. Next base: position 108,359,862 of record NC_134081.1, on the reverse strand, counting down.
ATTTACATAATTCCTTTTGTTTAATTGTCTTATTAATATTAGTGGAATTGGATAGTTATTAGTTGGCTTACCTAGCGGGTTGGGTTAGGTGCCATCACGACTAGTGAATTTTGGGTCGTGACAGATTGGTATCAGAGCTCTAGTTTCATAGGTTCTACAAGTCATGAGCAAGTGTCTAGTAGAGTTTTATGGATCGGTATGATGACGTCGATACCTATCTTCGAGAGGCTGTAGGACATTCAGGATATACTTCCCATCTTTCTTTCCTTATCGTGCGGCATTGATTCAGCTTGAAGCGTAACTCTTTGAATTCCTTCCATGCATTCGTATGCGCATGTGAGCGCTCAGTATCAGTTTTGCATCGACAACTTGTGATTCCATGGTTGAGGTGCGAAATACGATTTTGGCATGCTGATGATGGGCCAGTCTGGAGGACTTGAGGCCGGGTTTCGACTGTAGCTTGAGCACAAAGGTGTTGATTGTGTGAGCACGTGCTTTTATATTTATATGCCCAGTAGTGTCCCTATTAGTGGAGTTTGTGGCTGGATGGCTACGTGATGAGTATGATGTGACTGCGAGATGTGTTCATATGGTTTGAACGTGACGAGAAGGGTTTGTTTGAGGTGTAGAAGGGGTTATCGGGTGCCTGATTTCTATCTTTTTTCGATGTATAGTCTCGAGTTATAGGCGTGTTGAAGGATCTTTCATGTTGTTTGGTTGCAGAGTGAAGTAAGTTTTCAATTTCATGATATGATTTCAGACTTAGGAAGATTAAGTGATTGCGTGTTAGTTATAACTATGGAAGGGAATAGAGAGATGTCAGTTTGAGGCAAAGCAGGTGGGTTATCTCCTGCGGGGTGTCCTGATATTTGTGTGATCCCTATGTTGTTTTGTAGCGAGTTTCTCTTTTACTAGTGAATTATATGTGTTGCAATTTGGGTTTAGATCACTTATGAGAGTTGGCTTGACTGTTACAAGGGTGGATGTGAGATTTGCAGATGATATGAGATATTAGATGGTTTGTGTTACATAAGCTTATGAAGAATTTAATTGAATTTTAGTGCGAGATTTTGGGCAGCAACAGAGTATGGGTATTATAAGTTATTAAATGCTTTATTTCTTGGCTTTGAGCCAAGTGGGGGAGTTTGCTATCGACGGGTTGATTGTATAGTTATGTGTTGTATTGGTTTCAGTTTGAGGTATACTTGTGAATCATCTATGACTTACAGAGGTTGAGATTGAGGATGACTCGAGTGAAGGAATTTATGGATGCGGGTTGTATTACACTCTATAGGTATATGCAAATCATGGAATGATTGAGTGGTTATTCGTGAAGGATGTAGTGTGCATGGAGTAGAAATTCTTTTGGTTGCATTAATGTGGGGTCACTTCCTTGGGTGTTGGTGTGCTAATGGGACACAGGCCGTTCGGTCTGTTTGGTCGGTATAATTGAGATTTGAGCAGGGTAGAAAACTCTCAAGAATGGTTCTAATGGATGCAAGATTTAAATGCAGCAATTGGGAACTTTCAGGATTTGTATATGGCTAGAAACTGAGATTTTCAGTGGATGGTGTCGAGACTTGTGGCGTTTCTATATCCTTATGGATTCTAAATTTTAGTATCAGGAAGGTGAAAGAACACCTTGAAATTCGCAGGAGGTCTCTTCGGAGTGAGTATCTCGGTTGTGGTATTTCGGGGGTGCTTAAGAGAGCGTTCAGCGGCTTATGGGCTTTAAGGCATGTGGTGTTATGTTAGGACCGATTGTGGTAAGTTTTGGTTAAGGGTCGTGGTGTTCTAGCAAGGAAAAATGTCAACTTGGTAGTAGGTTGGATCAGCACAATAAAAGATATGATATGTTCTTTGGGTACTTGTGATGTGGTGAGTTTCTACAGGTGCTTCGTAGCTATGCTCTTGGGTTTTGGTAGCCTGCATAGCTTGGTTGAGATATAGAGATTTAGTTCTGATGGCTTGATTATGTGCAAATGAGTTTCGAAGAGTTTTCAATGGTTATTACCATGGTTTGAGGTGTATATTTCCTACCGGTGTGTGGAACATGTTGTGAATAGGGATTTTCTCCTGGATGATATCAAATGGAAGGTTTCTAACTGGTTGAGTATGTAGTTTACTGTGACTCGGAATGGATTATGAGATTTTCGTACTTTTCATACGATGGCTTAGTATATGCGGTGTGTTGTGTGTATTTGAGATTTGCATGAGCAAGGTCACGATGTATTCTTAGGCAGCATGGATGGTTTTAGATGACTAGGTGAATGATATTACTATTTGGTATAGCTTGATGACAGTATACATTTCAGAAAGGGCAATGTATTTTGATTTATGGATACTTCATTGGTATTACGATACTCTCCTGGTTGATCGACTACTGATATTCAAATTTTTCTATATGGGACGAAAGAATTATAGAACTATTCCTCGTGGGATGATCGTGTATGAGAGATGTGTCAGACATTCGGGCGGTGGAGATGGGATCAGATATGGTGATTCGTGTGTTCTGAGGATTTGGAGACTAGGAGTTCTCAGAAGCAGATTATATGATGGTTGTGAACTGTGAAGTCATGGTTGAAGCTAGCCAGATAATAGTATGTGTTATGATTAAGTCATTGTGGAACATCGGGGGGTTATTTATCTATTTGTGGGTGACTAGAGCTGATTTGGGTGTCCATTGGTAGGCCCAATTAGGATGTGTATTCTACACCGAGTCGGATTGATTTGCTCAATAATGCTATTGCTGAGGAATGTGCCATTCGGTTGTTGTTAAGCTTATTCGTGTTCTGAAATGATCTATGACTTACTCTTCTATGCTATGAGGAGTTGTGAATTGTGGGTTATAAGCACATATGGTGCGGTTCTATTGGGGCCTTATAACGGAATTTGAGCGAGATGAGTAGTTGAGTATTGTATGATTGATGGTGTATTGGTTATGTTCTTTCGGGGTTTTTATGGCACTGTGTCATTTGCCTCTCCGTGGTTATGGTAATGCACTTTGAGTACTTGATGTCGAATTGCACGTAGTTATTGATTTTGAGCATGGTGGCTTGAGGTATATGCCATGGATCAGTGTTTGGATGGAGCACGCATTGCAGCAAAATTAAGTTGAGGTATGAACCTTTGTGTTAGATTCGTGTGATGGTCCTACGAGGTGTGATGGATTTTTAGTATTTCGTTGTGGTAGTACTTGTTAAGCTTGCGGGACAGTTCTCTCGTTTGAGTCATTTTTCATGATTTGAGTACATTTGGATTGTTGCTTATTGGTGCACGGATTGCACGTGTTGTGGCTTTAGATTGTGTTGATGTGGATTGTCACTAGAATGATTGTGTTGGATGAGATGAGGTCATTTGACCTAGAATGGATACTATCGTAATTGATTACAGCATAATTGGAAGGATAATATCGGAAGTCAGCTTAGAAATTGGCTATGAGTACTCTGATAGTGTGAGTACATGATTCATCTCTGAGATACATGGCATTAGCATGCACATATGACATACAGGCATAGAGATGCATTTTTTCTCATGCTGTACGGTATCACGTCATACATGACTTTTTACACACATTGATATGTGGGCATAGAGAGGTATTTCACACTTGCTATTTGGAAAGAAAACGAAACATCTAATTTATTGTGGAAAGGATTTTTGGAAAAATTTACAGTTTTCAAACTATCTCATATTTTACGACGATTTCGGTAAAGGATTTGATTTTTCACTGATATTCTTGAAAAATGGAACTATTTTCGGAAAACTGTGAAAACGCTGAGCATTTTTATCTCTGAGTTACTTTCTTATTTATATGCTTTATGTTGCTATGAACTGCTATTGGTTATTGGTGTTGGACCCGACCTATGTTCTAGCTCGTCACTTACTCAGTACATAGGGTCGGTTGTACTAATTCTACACTTCTACACATTGCGTGCATATATTGGTTGTTGTTGTTGTTGTGCTCGATGGTTGCCGGATTTGAAGATGTACCTGCGTTCCTGTTGTAGCCGCCTCTTGTTCATGATAGCCTTAGATTTATAAAAACTCTGTTTATGTACTTTTCAAACAGAAGATGTATTTACTTCATATTAGCTTTGTAAATTCTATTCTTAGAAGCTCATGATATGTACTACCAGTTCTAGGGGAATGTATAAGATTTTGATAATTCCTTTTGTTTAATTGTCTTATTAATATTAGTGGAATTGGATTGTTATTAGTTGGCTTAACTAGAGGGTTGGGTTAGGTGCCATCACGACTAATGAATTTTGGGTCGTGACAGTACACCACAGCGGTACCCAGTAAGTGCCAAGCCTAACCTCGGTAGAGTAGTGACGGGGTCAGGTCAGACCCTACTGGAAAATAATAATTGCATGGTAAAATGTTTAACAATATAATAAAATAAAATGATAATGGAAATGAATCAAGTAGCATGTCACCATTTAATTACACAAAATAATGGCAAATAATATCTCGTGGAATCAAAACAGAATTCCTTTCAACTTTAAGAAAATCATAACAAATAATCAAAGACAACTGCAGCCATAAATCAATATCAACAAGGGCACTCCCGAGGTACCGCCTCGTAGTCCCAAATCATAAATAAATTCACAATATCTTATTTTCTTATCTCACAGCGGGAGCCATCACAATTTATTTTAAAGAAAATATTTTTTCCAAAATAGCATCCCGCGTTTTAGCCATCCTTATCACACCACATGACTTCAAGTAGTTCCCCCTACTAGCCACGCATATCAAGGCACCCTTATCTTACCGCCTGTGTTACAATACCCAGACCTTATACCACCGCATGCGTATCAACATCACAATATATCACAATTTGCACCTCAAGCGCTCCAATAATCAATTTCATAAGAATTTGGAGTGCCCTTGTTGATATTGATTTATGGCCGCGGTTGCCTTTGATTATTGTTGTGATTTTCTTAAAGTTGAAAAGAATTCAGTTTTGTTTTCCACGAGGTATTAGTTGCCATTATTTGGTGTACTTAAATGGTGACATACTACTTGATTCATTTTCATTGTCATTTTATCTATTATATTGTTAATTATTTTACTATGCCATTATTTATTTTTTTCCAGTACGGCCTGACCTGACCTCGTCACTACTCTACCGAGGTTAGGCTTGGCACTTACTGGGTACCGCTGTGGTGTACTCATACTATACTTTTGCACATCTTTTTATGCAGTTCCATATACTCTTTATCAGCCCCGACTTTAGTGAGTTACATGTGCACGGAGATTTCGAGGTATATCTGTGTATCGACTCGGCCGATCGTTTCGGGAGTTATAGCCCCGTTTCCCCCATTTATGTTTCTTTTACGCTCTTAAGCTATATTATGATATACCAGGTTAGTTGTTTCGGGTCCGGAGTGGTTTCGGAGTGGAATGAGACACTTAGTCTCTTATTTAGAACCTTAAGTTGGAAAGGTCAACTGGATGTTGACTTTTATGTAAACAATCTCGGAATTTAATTCTGACGATTCTGTTAGCTCCATTAGGAGATTTTGAACTTATGAGCGCGTCCGGAATGAAATTTGGAGGTTCATGGTAGAATTAGGCTTGAATTGGAGAAATTGGAAATTTGGCAATTTTCGGTCGGCAGTGGAAAATTTGATATCAGGGTCGGAATGCAATTCTGGAAGTTGGAGTAGGTTCGTAGTATCATTCAGACGTGGTTTGGTTGGTTTCGGCATCAGTTGCCGAATTTGGAATTTTAGAAGTTCTTAGGCTTGAATCCGAGGGTAATTTGGTATTTGGATGTTGTTTTGAGTGATTCGAAGGTTCGATAAGTTTTTATGTTGATATATGACTTATTGATATTTTTGGTTGAGGTCCCGAGGGCCTCGGGGTGATTCTGGGTGGTTAACGGATTTGTCGAAGTTGGAAAATGCAGCTGAAGCTGCTGCTTCTGCTATTTCCGCACCTGCGGAAGGAAGAATCGTAGGTGCGAGGCCGCTGGTATGCATGGGAAGTCCGCAGGAGCGGGCAGTGCTGGGCTAGGCAGGATGCGCAGGTGTGAGCGGGAGGACGCATCTGCGAGCCCGCAGGTGGGAGACCTGGGGCACATATGCGGAAAGGAGGTCGTTGGGCAGGCTTCGCAGAAGCGGAGGAAACGCACAGGTGCGCCTTCGCAGGCACGGGGTTTTGGACCGCAGATGCGGAACCTGGGCTCCTAAGTGAATTCCGCACCTGCGTTGGATTTTCAGCTGGTGCGGTGGCGCAAAAGCATGAAATTGTCTGCAGATACGAAAAACCTGGGCAGAAACCATAAATAGAACCCTTCGCGAATTTGGTTCATTTCCACCATTTTCAAGTTGGTTTTTGGAGATTTTGAGTGAATTTTGAAGGGTGATTCAAGGGCTATCAGTGAAGTAAGTTGCTTGAGCCCTAATACTTGTATATATGGTGATTTCATGTTGTTTAATCATGTAATTAGTGAAAATGAGGGGTTAGGGCTTAGGATATTTGGAGAAATAATTTAAGGATTTGAAGGACCAAATGACGTCGGATTTTGATGAATTTGGTATGGTTAGACTCGTGAGTGAATGAGATTTCTAGTTTTGTAAATTTTGTCGGATTTTGATACGTGGGCCCGGGGGCCGGGTTTGAGACAATTTTGGGTTTTGGTCTAATTTTATAGCTTTTCTTATGGAATTCATTCCATTAGCTTGTATTGATGGTATTGTACCGATTGTGAATAGATTCGGAGCATTTGAAGGCCGAGTACAAAGGCAAGAGCATTACGGGGTAGAGATTTGACCGGTTTGAGGTAAATAATGATTGTAAATCTAGTCCCGAGGGTATGAAACCCCGGATTTTTGTATCATTCTACTATTTCGAGGTGACGCACATGCAGGGTGACAGGCGTGTGGGCATGCACTGTTGGGGATTTTGACTTGGTCCGTCCCGTAGCAACTGTAAAGTTTCTTATTTTGTGGAAATTATATGATACTTATATGTTTTAGAAAGAGTTTCTGTAAATTGGGCTGAATGCCATGTTTGGGCCTTGTGCCAATGCTGTTTGGACCCTTAGGGGGCTTTTCTTACTATCCTCTCATTGTTTTCAATTGAAAATCTATACTCAGTCATGGTTATACTTGTTTACTGCATAACTCAGTTTTATGACTCTATTTTGATGCATATAAATGTTGTTTTGGGCCGAATGCCCTGTTTTTACTGAAATGCCCGAGTGGCTTGAGAGGTTTATGACTGAGTGAGGCCGAGGGCCTGATTTGTGAGGATATTTATGGGATCAGGCTGCACGCCACAACATGCCCGATATAGGCCGATGGCCTAAGTGATTTATGTCATGATTTGGCTTGATATAGCACTTGGGCTGAAGGAGCCCCTCCGCAGTCTGTACGCACCCCCAGTGAGCGCAGGTACCTACTGAGTGCGAGTGCTAAGTGCCTTATGCTGAGTGACTGAGAGGCATGAGTGATTGTGAGGTATGCCCGAGTGGCATGAGTGACTGTGAGGTTTGCCCGAGGGGCTGTATATGAGTGATGTTTTCCCGTAGGGCTATTTATGATTTCATCATTTATTTCTCACCTTTGCATTTAGCCTCTGTTTGAAAACTGTTGAATAATATCTTTAAATGATTTTACTGGAACTCAGTTTAAAAGATAACTTTTGATTCAAATCCTGATTTTAAAATCATGTGGTATTTTATTGAGATTTCATGATATGAACTTTTTATGCTTTATTGCTCGTCACTACTGCTCAGTCCTTTTTTTGTTGTTACTTACTGAGTTGGCGTACTCACGTTACTCCCTGCACCTTTTGTGCGGATCCAGGTGTAGTTAGACACAGTAGCGGTTGTTGATTATTCTGGTTGCAGATTTTGTCGGGGATAGCAAGATAGCTGCTTGGTGATCGCAGCCCCTGCTTTTCTCCCTCTTATCTTCCTTTAGTTGTATTTAGTTATTTTCCAGACTATGTTTGTCTTGATATTGTCAGACAAATGGTAGTAGTTGCTCATGATTGGTGACGCCCTGATGTCGGGCTTTTCTTTTCTGTACTTTTGTTTTGATTTGAACTCTTTTATAAAGGTTTTTATGTTAAATAGCATTGAAATTATCTTTGAAATGAAAATATCGATTTGTTTTGGAAATGAGTCGGCTTGCCTAGTTCCACGATAGGCGCCATCACGACAGGGGTTAGTTTGGGCCGTGTCTAGGTTACATAGGTCTCACGAGTCATGAGCTGGTTTAGTAGGATCTTGCGAATCGGTACGGAGATGTATGTACTTATCTTCGAGAGGCTGCAGAACCTTCAGGAAAATTCCACATTCTTGAATTCTTGTCATGCGAATCTGTTGATTCTAGTAACTAAACATCTGTTGTTTCATTCTCTCACAGATAGTGAGGATGCGTGCTACCGGTCAGGAGGGCCAGCCACCAGTACCACCAGCCAGTACCGCGAGAGGCGAGGCCGCAGTAGTGGCCGTGATAGGGGCAGAGGTGCAACCCGTACAACAACTGGGGCAATACCTGCAGATCCACCAGTTGTCCCAAGTCAAGACCAGGTTCCAGTTGTTGATGTACCAGCTCAGGCACCACCTGTGCCTATTGTGATTTCAGGCCTTCAGGAGGCCCTAGCTCAAATTCTGATAGCGTGTACCGGCCTTGCTCAGGCAGTCTCTATCTCGGCGGCTGCTGCCACATCTCAGGCTGGGGGAGGCACAGGCACTCAGACTCCTATAGCTCGCACACCCGGGCAGGTTGTTCAGGGACTCCAGACACCGGGGGCACCACCAGCCCAGCCGGTTGTAGTTGCTTAGGATTATGTGGTTCCTGCTATGCTTGAGGATGATCAACGTAGGTTGGAGAGGTTTGGGAAACTTCAGCCACCACCTTTCAGTGGCACAGAGAGAGAGGATGCTCAGGACTTTTTGGACAGGTGTTAGAGGATACTTCGTACTGCTGGTATTCTAGCGACTTGTGGGGTCTCCTTCACTACTTTTCAGTTTTCTGGGGCTGTACTCAGATGGTGGGGGACTTACGAGAGGCGTAGGCCTTTTGGCGCGGCACCCCTTACTTGGCAGCAGTTCTCCGTGGTCTTTTTGGAGAAGTTCATGCCTCGATCCCGTAGAGAGGAGCTGCGTAGACAGTTTGAGCGGCTTTGCTAGGGTGATATGTTTGTGACACAGTATGAGATGCAATTCTCTGAGTTGGCACGTCATGCTTTCTGGTTGGTTCCCAAGGACAGGGAGAAAATCATGAGGTTTATTGATGGTCTCACTTATCAACTACAGTTGCTCAGGACCAGATAGTGTGTTTCGGGTGCTACTTTTGATGAGGTTGTCGACATTGCTCGGCAGATTTAGATGGTTCGCAGTCAGGAGAGGGTTGAGAGGGAGGCCAAAAGGCCTCGTGGTCAGGGTGGATTCAGCGGTGCTCCTTTTGGGGGTCAGTTCCAGCACGGTAGAGGTCTTCATTTCAGACAGGCTCAGTCAGCTCGGCTATTTCACCGTGGTGCATCATCTGGCCATGGTTCTCACAGTTCTCATTAGGGACACTCATCACTTAGTGCCCTTCCAGCTAAGAGTTCATCCCGTGCTCCACCTGTTTAGGGCTGTTCCAAGCCAGGTTCTTCTACCAGCTATCTCGGTGCTAGGGGTTCCCTTCAGTTCGCGCCACCAGCACCAGGGAGTTGTTTTGAGTGTGGGGAGTTTGGGCATATGTGGAGGAATTTTACTCATCATCATGGAGGTCTATCTCAGCAGAGGAGTCAGCCTCCGACTTCAGCACCAGTTATTTCATCACCCGCCCAGTCAGCTCGGGGTGGAGGCCAGTCAGCTAGGGGTCGCCCTAGAAGGGGAGGTAGATTAGGGGGTGGGCAGGCCCGTTTCTATGCCCTCCCTGCCAGACCAGATGCTATTACTTCAGATGCTATTATTACAGGTATTGTCTCAGTTTGTCATAGAGATGCCTCAATATTATTCGACCCTGGTTCTACGTAATCATATGTTTCCTCGTATTTCGCCCATTTTCCTCGTATGTTTCCCCATGAGTCTCTAGTTTCTTCTGTTCATGTATCTACTCCTGTGGGCGATACTATTGTTATGGACTGCGTATATCGGTCATGTGTGGCAACTATAGGGGGTCTGGAGACCCAAGTGGACCTTTTGCTGCTCAGTATGGTTGACTTTGATGTGATATTGGGTATGGATTGGTTATCTCCATGTCATGCTATTCTAGATTGTCATGCTAAGACGGTGACGCTGGCTATGCCGGGATATCCGAGGGTTGAGTGGAGCGGTTCTGTAGATTATGTACCAAGTAGGGTGATTTCATATTTGAAGGCTCGGCGTATGGTTGGGAAGGGTTGCCTATCATATTTGTCTATTGTGAGGGATGTTAGTGCAAAGACTCCTGTCATTGATTCTGTTCCGGTGGTACGCGATTGTAACGACCCAGCTGTTCGTTTTGAGAATTTAAGTCCCATACGGAGGCATAAGGCCTTGAGTAGCTTCGTATTATGTTCCTTGACTTGCGTGCGTGGTTGATTTCAGTTACCGGATGATTTGGAGTGATTTGGGATACTTAGTCCCTAAAACGGAAGCTTAAATCTTAGGATTTTGACCGTAGTCAGAACTATATGAAGACCACTCCGGAATGGAGTTCTGTCGGTTCTATTAGCTCCGTTGGGTAATTTTGGACTTAAAAGTATGTCCGGACTGTAAATCCGAGGTCTGTATCTAATTTAGGCTTGAAATGGAAAAAGTTGAATTTTTGGAGATTCGAACCGGAAGTGGACTTTTTGATATCGGAGTCAGAATGCAATTTCGAGAGTTGGAACAGCTTCGTTATGTTATTTGGGACTTGCCTACAAAATTCGACGTCATTCTAGGTTGATTGGTAGGTTTCGGCACGGGTTTTAGAAGTTGAAAGATTTGAAATTTATAAGTTCGATTCATGGTGAGATTCGTAGTTTTGACGTTATTTGATGTGATTTAAGACCTCGAGCGGGTCTGTGTTAGGGTATAGAACTTGTTGGTGGGTTTGGACGGGGTTCCGAGGGCCCCGAGTGTTTTTCGGACGAGTTGCAGATGATTTCCATGGTTTTGGGGAGGTCTGAGTTCTGGTGTAATCGCACCTGCGGACCCTGGGCGCAGGTGCGAAGAATGAGGCGCAGGTGCGGGAAGAGCTGGACTTGGCTGTCTCCCAGGTGCGGAGAATTTGTGCGCATCAGCATACTCACACGTGCGGAGATGGAAGCGCAGATGCGAGAATTTGAGAGTTGTCCTAGGGTCGCAGGTGCGAGGAAGTTCCGCATCTGCGATGCCCGCATATGCGCACAAATTCTCTGCAGGTGTGGATAATGTGGGAGTTAGTGACTTCCGCAGGTGCGACTGGTTAGATCGCAGGTGCGGTAGGCGCAGGTGCAAGAAATAATCGCAGGTGCGAGGATCGCTGGGCAGAAAGGGGTTGGAATCGAGGGTTATTTCATTTTCCCTCCATTTTTTATTTTGACCTCGGGAGAAGGCGATTCATTGGGGGATTTTCAGAGGAATCTTGTGGGTAATGATTTCTTACTCGAATTCGGTTTTATTGCATTAATCTATAGTTGTTTTCTCCATTTAGTTTCAGATTTTTGGGGTTGAAATTGGGAAAAATTAGAAGAACTTCTTCAATAAAGATTTCGAGATTTGAAAGGGGATTTGGTGGTCGGATTTGAGTATTTCTTATATGGTTGGACTCGTGAGTGAATGGGTGTTCTTATTTTGCGATTTTTACCCGATTCCGAGACGTGGGCCTCGGTTGATTTTTTAGGGCAAATTTCGGAATTTTTGTTAAAATATTGATTTCATTAATTGGATGAGTCTATTATCATTGTATTCAAGATATGCAATTGTGTTTGGTTAGATTTGGACCATTTGGAGTCAGATAATTGAGGAAAGGGCATTCTTACGGACTTTTTGAGCTTGGTTCGAGGTAAGTATCTTGCCTAACCTTGTGTGGGAATTTTCCCCTTAGGATTTGAGTCTTTTATGTTGATTGTAGCCCGTGTGCACGAGGTGACGAGTGCGTGCACGGCTTTATTTGTGGAAAGTTAGCCTTTTAGGGTTCTTAGGTCCTTGTATTCATTGAATATGCAATTGTTCTTGTTATGATTGTATATCTTAATTACTAGATTCACATCTACCTGCTTAATTAGAAAAAAATGCTTCATGATCCACTATTATCGTTACTTGATTCATATGTGCCTTAATTGGAACTGTTATCTCTTTTATAGTCATGCTATCTTTTTATAACTGCTTATCTTTATTTGGAATTTATATTATTTCATCACATAATTATTCAGTCTTAATTGAGGTTATGATTATTTTTCCGCTGTCATCCTTAATTGAATTGTTGAATATCCTTCGTAATTCCCTCAACCTTAAAAGAAGTAGATATCCTATATCTTAGTCGGCTTGTTTTATTTGGCATTATTGGATTCGTGTTAGCTTCCCTGTTGTTGAAGTGTATAATATGGGATTCATTGCTACACCTTAGTTTTCGCTTTGTTGAGTTGTTCGCTTTACGCCTAGCATTTCAGACTGTGGTTATTCCTTATGATTTTGTCCCACATTTTCTTGTGATTTAAAAGTTCTTGAGTTGATTTACTTGTCGTACTTTGTATTATTTCCATTGTTGATGTATTTGTTATTGTGATGCACGAGGTTTCTGTCGTGCAGTTGTTATTATGGGATTGCACAAAGTTTCTGTCGTGCTTTTGTTACTATTGATATTTGCACATGTGGCGAGACAATGTGGGAATATTATTATGCACATGTGGCGAGACAAGGTGGGAACATTATTATGCACGTGTGGCGAGACAAGGCGGGCATTTATTTTACTATTGCACACGTGGCGAGACAAGGTGGGTTGTGTCAGGGATTGATTTGTGATGATTTAGAGCCTGTGGGGCATTCTTGTTGTTCATATTTGTGTAGTGGTATACGTACCTGTGTGAGCTTTATCTTGTGAAAGCTGCGAGAAAATATTCTACGTGTTGTTCGCTCTTCTTCTTCCTTATGCTTATTTGATGGTATGGACTATGTTAGGACACTTATACAAGCATACACGTAGTTAAGCACTCTTATCAGATAAGAGGTGTTCTTGATATTGTTAAGCATAGATGCTCACCCTTGTTTACTTGTCTTCTATGTGAGAATGGCTCTATTGGCACGTGAGTCATCAGTGTGGTTATGAGGTGTTATAAGGGCACAGGATGCCAAGTGTTAGGGTTCAAGTATTGAGACCTGTGAGTTCTGAATTGTCCGAGGTTCGGTACCTCGTGGAGTTGTTGACTAAAACCTGATGTAAAAGCGGTTGTAATTACTAAGTTATTACTTGTCCTTGTTGTATTCGTGATTCAGGATTTAGGTTGTGTTCCATTCACTTTGTCTGCGTCATTTTCATGATATTCCACTGATACTTGTTGTTTCTTGCTTTAATGCCATTACTGTATTGTGAGCCATATTGCATAGTCTTTATGTAGACATCATACTTCTGTTATTCATGTACTTATGTATGTTCGGTTTATTAGACCAGTGGGTGTCTTGACTATTCCTTGTCACTACTTCACCGAGGTTAGTCTTGATACTTACTGTGCACCGCTGTGGTGTGCTCATACTACTCTTCTGCACAATTTTGTGCAGATCCAGGTACTTGTTTGTTAGCTAGTTGTGTGGATTGTTGCTGTGGAGACTCAAGGTAAACTGTTGCTGCGTTCGCAGACTTCAGAGTCACCTTCCAGTTTTTGTTTTGCACTGTTTATTCTTATTTCTGGACAGTTGTACTTAGAGTTTTCTAGCAAACACTCTGCAGAGCTTATGACTTGTACTACCGGTTTTGGGAATTTAAGGGATTCTATTTAAATAATGTTGTTGTTTTAATTATTGTTAGGCTTACCTAGTCCCTAAGACTAGGTGCCATCACGATACCCAACGGAGGGAAAATTGGGTCGTGTCAGTTGGTATCAGAGCTTTAGGTTCATGGGTGCTACGAGTCATAAGCGAGTTTAGTAGAGTCCTGCGGATCGGTACGAAGATGTTTGTACTTATCTTCAAGAGGCTACGAAACTATTAGGACAATGTCACTTCTTTCATTCCTATCGTGCGAGCTTATTGATCTCGAAGTTTGAACTTTTATCATTCCATTCTCTCACAGATGGTAAGGACATGAGTTGCAGTTATCGACGCCGTTGCTCCCAGAGTAGGTATTGCTAGAGGAAGAAGCAGAGGCAGAGGCCAACGAGGAGTAAGTGCCACAGCCAGAGCATCTACTAGGGCAGCAGTTGAGGAGCCGCCAGTAGTTCCAGTTAGGGAGCAGGTACCGGAGGCGCCTGCTGTTACCCCTGGACTTTAGGAGACCTTAGCACAGTTCTTGAGCATGTTTGGTACATTGGCTCAGGCGGGGTTGATTCCGATTGCACCAGCTACTTCACAGACCGGGGGAGGAACCCAAACTCCCGCCGCCCACACCCAGAGTAGCGAGTTCATGTTGGTTAGGTTCCAGGTGTCATGGTGACACAGCCTGTGGTTCTAGTTCATCCTGTGGTCAGGGCAACAACATCTGAGGAAGAGCAACTTAGACTTGCAAGGTTCAAGAAATATGACCCTCCTACATTCAGTGGTTTGGCTTTAGAGAGTGCACAGGGTTTTCTGGAGGAGTGTCACCGCATACTCCGTACTATGGGTATTGTGAAGACGAGCGGGCTTGCTTTTACTACGTTCTAGCTCAGGGGAGCGGCTTATCAGTAGTGGCGGGCATATGAGTTGGGCAGTTTTTAGAGATGCATGGCGCGTGGAGTTTGAGTAGCTGTGCCAGGGCACTATGTTAGTGTCAGAGTATGCCGTGAGATTCAATGATTTGGCCAGGCATGCGCCTGCTTTGGTCGCCACAGTTATAGAGCGTGTCCGCAGATTCATTGACGGACTCTGACATGATATTCGGTTCAGCATGGCTCGTGAGTTAGAGTAAGATGTTTCGTTTCAGCAGGTGGTAGGGATCACCCGCCGAGTAGAGGGCATATGGGACCAGGAGAGAGAAGATAGACGAGGCCACGGGAGAGAGTACATGCGAGATCAGGAGAGAGAGGACAGGGAGGTGAGGAGGCCTCGTAGACCAGAGAGATCTGCTGGTCCTTATTTTGGAGGAAGGGTAAAGACATGGTAGAGGTTTTGTGGGTTAGCCAGTTCAGTTTGCACTTCAGGCTTCGCACAGTGTTTCAAGTGCTCATGGGTCTCAGAGTATCCGTACCGCACAGTTCCCACAACCACGTCAGCATAGAGGTTGCTTGGAGTGTGGAGATACCAGCAACAGGGTGAGAGATTGTCCTAGACTCCGGACAGGCGTGTCACAACGGAGTGTTCAGGCGAGTAGAGGGCGCCCAAGAGAGGAAGGCCCGGCCCGTTGATGTGTTTCGTATAGTAGGCTTGAGGCCACTGCACCAGATGATGTCGTACATGTATGCTTTTGATTTTTTATAGAGGGGCACCATTTGTATTTTGATTCGTTCTTGCTTATCGGGGCAAGTTCCCCTACTTGTTGTCCCATCTATGTGTGAGTTTATGACTTAGTATTATGTTTAGTTGTTTAACCCTGTTGGGAGACTTTATGATTGGTAGCCCGTGTCTATCATTTGTTTCTATTCATTATTACGAGATAGAAGTGAATTCATGTTGTCCATTATGGCAGGCTTGATGCGATTCCTGAGTAAATTGGTTATAATTTGTGATTTGATACTCTACCGGGGTGAAAGTTTAGCAACTGTTGAGATTTTATTGGCAGAATTGAGTTAGTGGAAGATTTCCATTGGTGTGATGTGTATTCGACTTGTGATTCAGAGTTGAGGGTGAGACCCTCGCGATTCCATGTGATTTGATATGTTTGAGCCAGGCTGCGTGCCGCGGTGGAGGTTATACCAGGAGGAGATCCTTATGATTTGTTCATGTACTTTGAGTTTTTCCTTTTAAATTGATTCGTAGTATGGTACTGTTAGAGAATTGTGCCTGTCAAACTTATTTGATATTTCTCTTATGTGTTTCTCTTTACATATTCAATCATTTTCGTTATGTGCTTCTTAAGTTTTGGCTTGCGGGGTGAATGCCCGATGGTGTTAGTTGTGACTTGTTGATTCGGGTGTATAGTTATGAGGTCTTCGTGTTTCTTGCATCATTGTCAGCGTTGTGGAGGTTTGAAACGGGTTGCTAATGGATATGGGTCTAATTGTCGGTGCTGGTTTTGATTTCGGGCAGCTATTATGATCAGAAATGTTATTATGGGCCTATATGTGGTGTGTCTTGTTGTGTGGTTGTACCTTGTGGGTGTAGGCATGAGTTGTTATAGCTGGTTGAGACTGATATTAGTTATGGATTTAGAATCGAGCCTTTTGAAGACAAATGGAAGGTGAGAATTTTGACTTTAAGGCTTAACGGTGTTGATAGAAAGGATAAATTACAGTTGGGATGGTGTCGTTAGGATTATGTGTATTGGGGTGACGGGGGGTCACCCACAGGTGTAGGTTAGATATGTACTTTCAGTGATTTCAAGACTTCGAGGCGATGCTTAGAACGTTCAAAGACGAATATTTGTTTAACAGGTGAAGGATGTAACGACCCGGCCGTTCGTTTTGAGAATTTAAGTCCCATCCGGTGGCATAAGGCCTTGAACAGCTTCGTATTATATGCCTTGACTTGCGTGCGTGGTTGATTTCAGTTACCGGATGATTCAGAGGACACTTAGTACCTAAAACAAAAGCTTAAGTCTTAATATTTTGACCGCAGTCGGAACTATGTGAAGACAACTCCGGAATGGAGTTTCGTCGGTTCCATTAGCTCCGTTGGGGGATTTTGGACTTAGGAGTGTGTCCCGACTGTAAATCTGAGGTCTGTAGCTGATTTAGGCTTGAAATGGCGAAAGTCAAATTTTTGGAGATTTGGACCAGAAGTGGACTTTTTAATATCAGGGTCGGAATGCGATTCCGAGAGTTGGAATAGCTTCGTTATGTTATTTGGGACTTGCCTGCAAAATTCGATGTCATTCCGGGTTGATTTGATAGGTTTCGGCACGAGTTTTATAAGTTGAAAGATTTGAAATTTATAAGTTCGATTCATGGTGCAATTCATAGTTTCGACGTTGCTTGATGTGATTTGAGACCTCGAGCAAGTCCGTGTTAGGGTATAGAACTTGTTGGTGTGTTTGGACAGGGTCCCGAGGTCCCCAGGTGTTTTTCAGACGAGTTACAGATGATTTCCATGGTTTTGGGGAGGTCTGAGTTCTGGTGTAATCGCACCTGCGGACCCTGGGCGCAGGTGCGAAGAATGAGGCGCAGGTGCGGGAAGAGCTGGACTTGGCAGTCTCCGCAGGTGCGGAGAATTAGTGTGCATCAGCGGACTCGCACGTGCGGAGATAGAAGCGCAGATGCGAGAATTTGATAGTTGGCCTGAGGTCGCAGGTGCGAGGAAGTTCCGCATCTGCGATGCCCGTTTATGCGATGCCCGCATATGCGCACAAAATCTCCGTAGGTGCGGAGGCTGTGGGAGTTAGTGACTTCCGCAGGTGCGACTGGTTAGACCGCAGGTGCGGTAGGCACAGGTGCGATAAATGATCGCATGAGCGAGGATCGCTGGGCAGAAAGGGGTTGAAATTGAGAGTTATTTCATTCACTCCATTTTTGACTTTGAGATCGGGAGAAGGCGATTCATTGAGGGATTTTCAGAGGAATCTTGTGGGTAACGATTTCTTACTCGAATTTGGTTTTATTGCATTAATCTATAGTTGTTTTCTCCATTTAGTTTCAGATTTTTGGGGTTGAAATTGGGAAATATTGGAAGAACTTCTTCAATAAAGATTTAGAGTTTTGAAAGGGGATTTGGTGGTCGGATTTGAGTATTTCTTATATGGTTGGACTCGTGAGTGAATGGGTGTTCATATTTTGTGATTTTTACCCAATTCCGAGATGTGGGCCCGGGTCGACCTTTTAGGGCAAATTTCGGAATTTTCGTTAAAATATTGATTTCATTAATTGGATGAGTCTATTATCATTGTATTCATGATATGCAATTGTGTTTGGTTAGATTTGAAAAATTCGGATTCGGATAATTAAGGAAAGGGCATTTTTACGGACTGTTTGAGCTTGGTTCGAGAAAAGTATCTTGTCTACCCTTGTGTGGGGGATTTTCTCCTTAGGATTTGAGTATTCTATGTTGATTGTAGCCCGTGTGCAAGAGGTGACGAGTGCGTGCATGGACTTATTTGTGGAAAGTTAGCCTTTTAGGGTTCTTAGGTCCTTGTATTCATTGGATATATAGTTGTTCTTGTTATGATTATATATCTTAATTACTAGATTCACATCTACCTGCTTAATTAGAATAAATTGCTTCATGATCCACTATTATCATTACTTGATTCGTATGTGCCTTAATTGAAATTGTTATCTCTTTTATAGTCATGCTATCTTTTCATAACTGCTTATCTTTATTTGAAATTTATATTATTTCATCCCATAATTATTCAGTCTTAATTGAGGTTATGATTATTTTTCCGCTGTCATCCTTAATTGAATTGTTGAATATCCTTCGTAATTTCCTCAACCTTTAAAGAAGTAGATATCCTATATCTTAGTCGGCTTGTTTTATTTTGCATTATTGGATTCGTGTTAGATTCCCTGTTGTTGAAGTGTATATTGTGGGATTCGTTGCTACACCTTTTTTTCCCTTTGTTGAGTTGTTCGATTTCCGCCTAGCATTTCAGACTGTGGTTATTCCTTGTGATTTGGTCCCATATTTTCCTGTGATTTAAAAGTTCTTCAGTTGATTTACTTGTCGTACTTTGTATTATTTCCATTGTTGTTGTTGTATTTGTTATTATGATGCACGAGGTCTCTGCCGTACAGTTGTTGTTATGGGGTTGCACGTGGTTTCTGCCGTGCTATTGTTACTATTGATATTTGCACATGTGGCGAGACAAGATGGGAACATTATTATGCACATGTGGCGAGACAAGGTGGGAACATTATTATGCACGTGTGGCGAGACAATGCGGGCATTTATGTTACTATTGCACACGTGGCGAGACAAGGTGGGTTGTGTCAGGGATTCATTTGTGATGATTTATGGCCTGGGGGCATTCTTGTTGTTGATATTTGTGTAGTGGTATACGTACCCGTGTGAGCTTTATCTTGTGAAAGTTGCGAGAAAATATTCTACGTGTTGTCTGTTCTTCTTCTTCCTTATGCCTATTTGCTGGTATAGACTATGTTAGGACACTTATACAAGCATTCACGTAGTTAAGCACTCTTATCGGATAAAAGGTGTTCTTGATATTGTTAAGCATAGATGCTCACCCTTGTTTACTTGTCTTCTATGTGAGAATGGCTCTATTGGCACGTGAGTCGTCAGTGTGATTATGAGGTGTTATGAGGGCACAGAATGCCAAGTGTTAGGGTTCAGGTATTGAGACTCGTGAGTTATGAATTGTCCGAGGTTCAGTACCTTGTGGAGTTGTTGACTAAAACCTGATGTAAAAGCGGTTGTAATTACTGAGTTATTACTCGTCATTGCTGTATTCGTGATTTCATATTTAGGTTGTGTTCCATTCACTTTGTCTGCGTCATTTTCATGATATTCCACTGATACTTGTTGTTTCTTGCTTTAATGCCATTACTATATTGTGATCCATATTGCACAGTCTTTATGTAGACATCATACTTTTGTTATTCATGTACTTATATCTGTTCGGTTTATTAAAACAGTGGGTGTCTTGACTGTTCCTCGTCACTACTCCACCGAGGTTAGTCTTGATACTTACTGGGCGCCGCTGTGGTGTGCTCATGCTACTCTTCTGCACATTTTTTTTTGCAGATACAGGTACTTGTTCGTTAGCTAGCTATGTGGACTATTGCTGTGGAGAATCAAGGTAAACCTGCTGCTGCGTTCGCAGGCTTCAGAGTCACCTTCCAGTTTTCGTTTTGCACTATTTATTCTTATTCCTGGACAGTTGTATTTAGAGTTTTCTAGCAAACAAGCTGTAGAGCTTATGACTTGTACTACCGATTTTGTCTTAGGCTTACCAAGTCCCTAAGACTAGGTGCCATCACGATACCCAATGGAGGGAAAATTGGGTCGTGACTGCGATTTTCCGGATGTGTTTCCTGCAGACCTGTCGGGCATGCCGCTTAACAGGGATATTGACTTCGGTATTGATTTCGTGCCGGGCACTTAGCCCATTTCTATTCCACCGTATCGTATGGCACCGGCGGAGTTGAAGGAATTGAAAGAACAACTTCAGGAACTCCTTGATAAGGGGTTTATTCGGCCTAGTATGTCACCTTGGGGTGCACCGGTTCTATTTGTGAAGAAGAAGGATGGTTCCATGAGAATGTGTATTGATTACAGGCAGTTGAACAAGGTCACAGTCAAGAACAAGTATCCTTTTCCTCGTATTGATGATTTATTTGACTAGCTTCACGGAGCGAGGTTGTTCTCCAAGATTAATTTGAGGTCCGGTTATCACCAGCTGAAGATTCAGGATTCAGATATTCTTGAGACAACTTTCAGGACCCGATATGGCCATTATGAGTTCTTAGTGATGTCTTTTAGGCCGATCAATGCCCCCAATAGCGTTCATGCATTTGATGAACAGTGTACTTTAGCCCTATCTGTACTCATTCATTGTTGTATTCATTGATGACATCCTGGTGTACTCTCGTAGCCAGAAGGAGCACGCTCAATATTTGAATATTGTATTACAGAGATTGAGGGAGGAGAAGCTTTATTCAAAGTTCTCCAAATGTGAGTTTTGGCTCGGTTCAGTAGCATTCTTGGGGCACGTGGTGTCCAGTGAGGGTATTCAGGTGGATCCGAAGAAGATAGAGGCGGTGCAGAGTTGGCCTAGACTGTCCTCAGCCACGGAGATTAGGAGCTTCCTTGGTTTGGTAGGTTATTACCGTCGCTTTATAGAGGGATTTTCATCTATTGCATCGCCTTTGACCAAATTGACCCAAAAGGGTGCTCTATTCAGGTGGTCGGATGAATGTGAGGAGAGCTTTCAGAAGCTCAAGACTGCTTTGACCATAGCTCCAGTGTTAGTTCTGCCATCACCTTCAGGTTCTTACACCGTGTATTGTGATGCCTAGAGGATAGGCATTGGTTGTGTATTGATGCAAGAGGGCAGGGTGATTGCCTACGCCTCATGCCAGTTGAAGACCCATGAGAAGAACTATCCTGTCCATGATTTTGAGTTGGCAGCCATTGTTCACGCCTTGAAGATTTGGCGTCATTATTTGTATGGGGTTCATTGTGTGATCTATACTGATCACCGGAGTCTGCATCATCTGTTTAAGCAGAAGGATCTGAATTTGCATCAGCGGAGATGGTTGGAGCTTCTTAAGGACTATGATATCACTATTTTATACCATCCGGGGAAGGCCAATATGGTGGCCGATGCTTTGAGTCGCCGAGCGGAGAATTCGGGGAGTTTAGCATATCTTCCAGCAGTAGAGAGATCTTTGGCATTGGATGTTCAGGCCTTAGTGGGCCAGCTTGTGAGGTTGGAAATTTCAGAGCCTAGTCGGGTATTGCCTTGCGTGATCTCTAGGTCTTCTCTTTATGACTGTATTAGGGAGCGTTAGTATGATGACCCCCACTTACTCGTTCTTCAGGACAGGGTTCAGAGAGCTGATGCTAGGGATGTGACTATTGGTGATGACGGCGTGTTGAGGATGCAGGGCCGGTTATGTGTGCCTAATGTAGATGGGCTTCGGGAGTTGATTATTGGGGAGGCCCACAGCTCGCGGTATTCCATCCATTTGGGTGCCGCGAAGATGTACTAGGATTTGAGACAGCACTACTGGTGGAGGCAGATGAAGAAGGATATAGTTGGGTTTGTAGCTCGATCTCTCAACTGTCAGCAGGTTAAGTATGATCATCAGAGACCAGGTGGCTTGCTTTAGAGATTAGACATTTCGCATTGGAAGTGGGAGCGGATCACCATGGACATTGTAGTTGGGCTCCCACGGACTTCGAGGAAGTTCGATGCTATTTGGGTTATTGTGGATTGGCTGACCAAGTCCGCTCACTTCATTCCAGTTGGTACTACTTACACTTCAGAGCGGTTGGCTGAGATTTACATCTGAGAGATTGTTCTCCTGCATGGTGTCCCAGTTTCCATCATTTCAGATAGGGGTACTCAGTTCAAATCGCAGTTTTGGAGGGCCGTGCAGCGAGAGTTGGTACTCAGGTTGAGTTGAGCACATCTTTTCACCCTCAGACGGACGGGCAATCCGAGCGCACTATTCAGATATTGGAGGACATGCTGTGTGCTTGTGTCATTGACTTTGGTGGTTCATGTGACCAGTTTCTTCCACTCGCGGAGTTTGCATATAACAACAGTTATAAGTCGAGTATTCATATGGCTCCGTATGAGGCTTTATATGGGAGGAGGTGTAGATCTCCAGTTGGATGGTTTGAGCTGGGTGAGGCTAGGCTCTTGGGTACAGACTTGGTCCAGATGCATTAGATAAGGTGAAATTGATTCAGAAGCGGCTTCGCACGACGCAGTCTAAGCAGAAGAGTTATGTGGATAGGAAGGTCTATAATGTATCTTTCATGGTTGGGGAGAAGGTTTTGCTGAAGGTATCACCCATGAAGGGTGTTATGAGGTTTGGGAAGAGGGGCAAGTTGAGCCCCCGGTTCATTGGGATTTTTGAGGTGCTTCAGAGGATTGGGGAGGTGGCTTATAAGTTTGCCTTGCCAACCAGCTTGTCGAGTGTGCACCCAGTGTTTTATGCTTCTATGCTCCGGAAGTATATTGGAGATTCGTCCCATGTTTTGGATTTCAACACGGTTCAATTGGAGGGTGATATGACTTATGATGTGGAGCTGGTGGCTTTTTTGGATCGGCAGGTTCGAAGGTTGAGGTCAAAGGATATAGCTTCAGTGAAGGTGCAGTGGAGAGGTTAGCCTGTGGAGGAGGCCACCAGGGAGACCGAGCGGGAGATGTAGAGCAGATATCCACGCCTATTCGAGACTTCAGAAATATTTCTAGACTCGTTCGAGGATGAACTATTATTTAAGAAGGGGAGGATGTAACGACCCGGCCAGTCGTTTCGGGAGTTATAGCCCCGTTTCCCCCATTTCTATTTCCTTTATGCTCTTAAGCTATATTATGATATACCGGGTTAGTTGGTTTAGGTCCGGAGTGGTTTCAGAATGGAATGAGACGCTTAGTCTCTTATTTAGAACCTTAAGTTGGAAAAGACAACTAGATGTTGACTTATGTGTAAACAATCACAGAATTTAATTCTGATGGTTTCGTTAGCTCCGTAAGGTGATTTTGGACTTACGAGCGCATCCGAAAGGAAATTTGGAGGTTCATGGTAGAATTAGGCTTGAATTGGCAAAATTGAAAATTTGGCGATTTTCGAGTCGGCAATGGAAAATTTGATATCTGGGTCGGAATGGAATTCCGGAAATTGGAGTAGGTTCGTAGTGTCATTTTTGACGTGTGTGCAAAATTTGAGGTGATTCGGACGTGGTTTGGTTGGTTTCGGCATCGGTTGCCGAATTTGGAAATTTAGAAGTTTTTAGGCTTGAATCCGAGAGTAATTTGGTGTTTGGATATTGTTTTGAGTGATTCGAAGGTTCGACTAAGTTTGTATGTTGATATATGACTTGTTGGCATTTTTTGTTGAGGTTCTGAGGGCTCAGGGTGATTCTGGGTGGTTAACGGATCTGTCGAAGTTGGAAAATGCAGCTGAAGCTGCTGCTTCTGCTATTTCCACACCTGCGGAAGGAAGAATCGCAGGTGCGAGGCCGTTGGTGCGCATGGGAAGTCCACAAGAGCAGGCAGTGCTGGGCTAGGTAGGATACACAGGTGCGAGTGGGAGGTCGCATCTGCGAGCCCGCAGGTGCGAGACCGGGGGCGCAGATGCGGAAAGGAGGTCGCTGGGCAACCTTCGCAGAAGCGGAGGAAACGTGCAGGTGTGCCTTCACAGGCGCGGGGTTTTGGACCGCAGATGCGGAACCTGGGCTCCTAAGTGAGTTCCGCACCTGCGATGGATTTTCTGCAGCTGCGGTGGCACAGAAGCCAGAAATTGTCCGCAGGTGCGAAAAACCTGTGCATAAACCATAAATAGAACCCTTCGTGAATTTTGTTCATTTCCACCATTTTCAAGTCGGTTTTTGGAGCTTTTGGAGTGATTTTTAAAAGGTGATTCATGGGCTATCAGTGAGGTAAGTTGCTTGAGCCCTAATACTTGTATATATGGTGATTTTTCGTTATTTAATCATGTAATTAGTGAAAATGAGGGGTTAGGGCTTGGGATATTTGGAGAAATAATTTAAGGATTTGAAGGACCAAACGACGTCGGATTTTGATGAATTTGGTATGGTTAGACTTGTGAGTGAATGGGCTTTTTAGTTTTGTAAATTTTGTCAGATTTCGAGACATGGGCCCGGGGGCCGGGTTTGAGCCAATTTCAGATTTTG
The DNA here is from genome assembly GCF_000715075.1 of Nicotiana tabacum. Classification (NCBI taxonomy): domain Eukaryota; kingdom Viridiplantae; phylum Streptophyta; class Magnoliopsida; order Solanales; family Solanaceae; genus Nicotiana; species Nicotiana tabacum. Next base: position 108,335,360 of record NC_134081.1, on the reverse strand, counting down.
GTCTAATTTTGTAGTTTTTCTTGTGGAATTCATTCCATTAACGTGTATTGATGCTATTGTACTGATTGTGAATAGATTCGGAGCATTTGGAGGCCGAGTCCAAAGGCAAGAGAATTACAGGGTAGAGATTTTACCGGTTTGAGGTAAGTAACGATTGTAAATCTAGTCCCGGGGGTATGAAACCCCGGATTTTTGTATCATTCTACTATTTCGAGGTGACGCACATGCTAGGTGACGGGCGTGTGGGCGTGCACCATTAGGGATTGTGACTTGGTCTATCCCGTAGCAACTGTAAAGTTGCATATTTTGTGGAAATTATATGATACTCATATGTTTTAGAAAGAGTTTCTGTAAATTGGGCTGAATGCCATGTTTAGGCCTTGTGCCAGTGCTGTTTGGAGCCTTATGGGCATTTTCTTACTATCCTCTCACTGTTTTCGATTGAAAATCTATACTCATTCATGGTTATACTTGTTTACTGCATAACTCAGTTTTATGACTCTATTTTGATGCATATAAATGTTGTTTTGGGCAGAATGCCCTATTTTTACTGAAATGTCCGAGTGGCTTGAGAGGTTTATGACTGAGTGAGGCCGAGGGCCTGATTTGTGAGGATATTTATTAGATCGGGCTGCACGCCGCAGCATGTTCGATATAGGCTGAGGGCCTTAGTGATTTATGCCATGATTTGGCTTGATATAGCGCTTGGGCTGAAAGAGCACCTCCGGGGTCTGTACACACCCTAGTGAGCGTAGGTACCTACTGAGTGCGAGTGCCGAGTGACGAGTGCTGAGTGACTGAGAGGCATGGGTGATTGTAAGGTATGCCCGAGTGGCATGAGTAACTGTGAGGTATGCCCGAAAGGCATGAGTGACTGTGAGGTTTGCCTGAGGGGCTTTATATGAGTGATTTTTTGCCCGATAGGCTATTTATAATTTCATCATTTGTTTCTCACCTTTGCATTTAGCCTCTGTTTGAAAATTGTTGAATGATATATTTAAATGATTTTACTGGAACTGGGTTTAAACGAGATGTTTAGATTCAAATCCTCATTTTAAAAACATGTGTTATTTTATTGAGATTTCATGATATGAACTTTTTATACTTTATTGCTCGTTACTACTACTCAGTCTTTATTTATTGTTGTTACTTACTGAGTTGGAGTACTCACGTTACTCCCTGCACCTTGTGTGCAGATCCAGGTGTAGTTGGACACGGCAGCGGTTGTTGATTATTCTGGTTGCAGATTTTCTCAGGGATAGCAAGGTAGCTGCTTGGCGATCGCAGCCCCTGCTCTTCTCCCTCTTATGTTCCTTTAGTTGTATTTAGTTATTTTCCAGACTATGTTAGTCTTGATATTGTCAGACAAAATATCGGTTTGTTTTGGAAATGAGTCGGCTTGCCTAGTTCCACGATAGGCGCCATCAGGACAGGGGTTAGTTTGGGTCGTGACAATCTGCCAGCGTCCGCAAACTCCGGAGTCCCCTTCTATCATTATTATGTTGCTTCCTTATTTTTTTTAGACCTTGATATATAGAGACATTGAGGATAAAATATTTAGAAGCTTGTGACTTATTTCTACCAGGTTTTGGGAGTTGTAATTATGTAAAGTTTCAGATTTATTTATTTCAGATTTTTATTTTTATTTTGCATTGATAGGCTTACCTAGTTTTAGAGACTAGGTGCCATCACGACATCCTACGGAGGAAATTTGGGGTTGTGACAACTAGTATGACTAAGTTTAACACTTAAGTATTTCGCCTTTCATTTAGGCTAAATAAATACCTATAGTTATATTAACTAAGGGAATAAAATATTGTACCTGAGACCGCTGGATTGTGGCCAACTGATCTTTTCTATTTTTTTATAACCAAAATTAAATCTTTACAGAGATTGAAGTAATTTACAAAGGGATTTAGAGAGAGGGAGGGCTATATTTAGAGAGAGGGAAGAGAGTTTGGCTCGGAGCCTGCCTCTCTTTCTTACCTAATGACTCTTTATATAATAGAGTCTCTCACTAAAAATAAAAACTAAAAAGTTAAAAAGGCCCACAAAGAAAAAGAAAAAGAGGCCTGACATATGGTCGACAAAGAAAAATGAAAAAGTAATCAACTTTTCAAGAAGTTGATTTCTCGGTCTCATCTGCTTTATTAAAGTATTGGGTCCCGTTACTTTATCAAAGTTTTCTCGTTTTATTACCCCAATAATTTACTTGTGGGTTTTTCAGTCTTTTTCATGCTTTATCTTTTCCTTTATTATTTCTGCCGGTGGAAGATTCTTCCGCATGCTTGTGGAATTGTTGTAGAAAATTTTCTACGTCTTGAAGATTTACTTCTGTTTCTTCTTCTTCTTGAAATTCTACTGCTATGATTCCTTCAGTTTCCATGGTATTACCAGTTGATGCTACTGAAATATCATCCAGTATTTCTATTTCTAGATTTTTTATTAAATACTTTTTTCCTTCTTGCATATAAGAAGCCAGCATTTCTGATTTTGTCATTGTTCCTTTCTTCATTTGTAGCTGTCTGGCTAATTGTTTGAAAGAACTTAAATTTTCTAAAATCCTTGTATTATCTTCCTTTTGGATGTTGTATTCATCTAATGTTTGTTGAATATTATCCAAAATATCTTGGCCATATAATTTGCCTTGGGGGTCTTTTTAGAGCAATTTGGTCCAGAATTTTGTATAAAAAATTATGTTTAAGCAAGGGAATCCTTCTATTGTATTATTAACTTCTACATCCCATTTTTTATCCATGGGATAGAGAATTCTATAAAGAAATACATTGTAGCCATTCCTGGGAAGAATATATCTTCTTTTTGAAGACTCATTATCTTAGGAGATATTTCTACCCATTGAGTATATAAACTCTTGAGTTGTTCTGGCAGAATTTTCAGAGATGGACCGTAAAATATCCATCAATTATAAAACTAATTTGGGATTTGTTGTCCATATATATTTGAACAAAGTTTGATAAACCATAAATGCTTTTTATTAGCATTTTCATATAAAAGGACTTTATTAAAACCTTTCACATAATCCCAATAATTAAATTTCATTGGTACTTTTTGTTCTGGATGGATATAATCCCTTTCTTTAAAAGTGCTAATACCCCATTCTTCTGAAACTATAATTCTTTTCACTATAATTTTTGAGAAGTTATAAACTCTTTCTGAATTAGTGAGTAAAAGTGTTGAATTTCAGCTGACCCTACTGAAGTCAAAGCAAGTTCATAATGCATTCTATACTTGTATGAAAGTGTAGCATATGAAGTTGTATCAAAATACCTTGTCATAAGTTGTTAAGGATTTTCTTTCCATTTTAGATCAGAATATTCAAGTAGAGTTATTAACTCTTTCTTTTTATTCTGGTTATAAACCTCAACCGTTTCATGGCTATCCTCTGTTAATGCTGAGGAGTATGAAGGATTGCTGGTATTACCTTGCTTGGATTTCATAAAATTCATGAATTCTTTATACATGCGATAATTTATATTTATCCCGGAAGAACTTTTCATGTCAGCATTTATTAATTGTTGATTTCCCATTTGTGCTATTACCCTTCCTCTTTCATAGGAAGGTGCTTCTCTTCCTCTTCCCCTTCCTTGGAAATTCTTAAATTGTGGCCTCATTATCTGCACAATTTAAAATAAACTTATTAGTTTAGATATTCTCTATTGAGAAAATCAAGAAGACTATTATCTGATCATTTTTTATAAATAATATCAAAATCAAATGGAGCTAATAGTGCTTGCCATCTTGCAAATATCTATTTTGATACGTCATGTTTAAAATCTTTATTAAAGATAAGTTTAGCTGCTTAGCAATCAATTCTTATTAAGAAATTTTGATTATATAAATCAGTTTTGAATTTTATAACACATTTTACTATAACAAGGATTTCTTTAGCTACAGTAGCATAATTCTTTTTGGAACTAATTCCATTTTCCCGAATGAAATTGAACAAGGTACTCTCTTTTATCTATTGGATAGTATTGTTTCAATATTCCCCCAAATCCAATATCTGAGACATCCGTTTCTACTACATTTGCCCAACATGGATTGGCAAGAGTTAAACAAGGAAGATTATTAACCTTATGTTTAATTCTTTTGACTGACTCTGTATGACTATCAGTCCAAGGTTTTGGATTTTTCTTTAGTCTATCATAAAGAATAGCAATATCTTTAGCTATATCACTAAACGAGGAGATATAATTTAAACTTCCTAAGAATCTTTGAAGTTGAGTTTTATCAATAATTATATCATGGAATTTAGAAGCAAATTCAATACTTCTATTAATAGGAATAATCCTACCCTTTTCAATATTATGACCAAGAAATCTAATATTAATTTGAAAAAGAGCCATTTTTGGGTTTAGATATAACTAAACCATTCTGAATTATAATTTTTCGAAACAGATCAAGATGCTTGAAATGTAATTCAATATTTTTTGAAAATACTAAGATATCATCTATGTAAACAATTATAAAATTTGTATAAGGGATGAAAATATCATTCATAATTTTCTAAAATTCAGAAGGGGCATTTTTTAAACCAAAAGGCATAACATTCCACTCATATTTACCGATAGGGATATTAAAAGCAGTTTTATATTTATCATTATCAGATATTTAGATTTGCCAATAATCAGATTTTAAATCAAATTTGGAAAATATAATAGCATCATGTAATCTATCTAATAAATCATTTTTATTGGGAATAGGATATCTAATCTATTTTAATACCATATTAAGGGGTTTATAATTGATAACCAATCTTGGAACTCCTCGTTCCTGTTCAGCATATTTATTAACATAAAAACAGTACAACACCATTTGGACTTTGAGGGTCTTATTAAACCCTTTTGTTGTAATGAATCTATTTGTAACGACCCGACCGGTCATTTTGAGCTCTAGCACATCATTCGATAGTTTGCGGGTAAAAGCAGCTTCACTTCAGGTATTATGCCTTGTGCGTATGGTCGAAATTGAATTGCGAAAAGTTCAGAGTTGATTTGGAGAGAAAATTCTAATTTCGGAAGCCTTAAGTTGGAGAGAATTTGCTAAGGTGTGATTTTTGAGTAAACAGCCTCAGAATCGGGATTTGAAGGTTCTAGCAGGTTGGTATGATGATTTCAGATTTGGACGTATGTTCGGATCGGATTTTGGATGCCTCGGGTGTGTTTCGGCACCTATTGTGGAAGTTAGCATTTTGGAAGAATTTCATAAATATGGGTTGAAGTGCATTTTAATGTTATCAATGTCCGTTTGGGATTCCGAGCCTGGGAATAGCTCCGTATGGTGATTATGGTATTAGGAGCGCGTCCGAGAGTGGATTTGGAGGTCCGTAGGTCATTTTGGGATCATTTGGCAAAAGTTGGAAATTTGGAAAATTTTGAGAAGTTTGATCGGGAGTGGACTTTTAGATATCGGGGTCGGATTCCAATTTCAGAAGTTGGAGTAGGTCCGTAATATTAATTATGACTTGTCTGCAAGATTTGAGGTCAATTGGACGTGATTTGATAGGTTTCGGCATTGAATATAGAAGTTGAATTTCTAAATTTCATTAAGCTTGGAATGGGGTGCGATTCAGGAATTCGACGTTGTTTGATGTGATTTGAAGGCTTAACTAACTTCGTAACATGTTTTGGGACGTGTTGGTATATTTGGTTGAGGTCCCGAGGGCCTCGGGTGGATTTCGGGTGGTTAACAGATCGAATTTGGAATTTGAAGAAGAGTTGAGGCAGCTGATATCTGGTGTACCTGCACCTGCGAGGTTTTGACCACAGGTGCGGAGGGCGCAGAAGCGACATTATAGTGATGGACCAGGTGATGGACCGCAAGTGCAGAACTTTTGGCCGCATCTCCACAAGCGCAGAAGCGGAAGGTTTCTCGCACCTGCGAAGCCGCAGGTGCGGCTACTTGACCGCAGGTGTGAAGGACGGGGCTGGGCAGTGTGTTCTTTAAAAAACGAGGGCTTGGCTCATTTTTTACCTCATTTCCTCCATGATAGCCAGTCTTGGAACGAGTTTGGAGCTCATTCATCATCATCAATGTCAAGGTAAGTGATTCTCACTTATTATAAGTTAAATACATGGTTGTATAAGGATTTAAACATAAAAATTAGTAGAAATTATGGGGTTTTTTGTAGAAAACCTAGAAGTTGGTATTTTTAGATTTTTACCACGAATTTGAGTATGGAATTGGACATAAAATTATATATTTGAGTTTGTGAGGCTATGAGTAAATATTAACTTCGAAAAATTTCGGAATCCGGGCATGTGGTCCTGAGGGTGATTTTTATCGACTTTTCGATCGGGGTTTGAAATTATTACAAATTGGATTATAATTAGTTTTAGAATATATTTTTATGGGTTTGTATATTTATTGGCTAGTTTTTGAGCGTTGATCATCGGTTTGATTCGTTGGAAGGACTTGGGAACCGGTTAAAGAGCTTCGGAGTGAGGTAAGTCTCCTTTCCAACCTTATAAGAGGGAATTAACCCCATATGTGAAACTAATTAATATATGATTCTAATTGTGGGGGTTACATACGAACGAGGTGACGAGAGTCCGTATGTAGCTACTAGTTATGCCTATGTCCGGGTAGTCTAGGTTTACATCATGCCTTGTTAACATTGCTATCGATTTATGTTATTGTTTGCCTTGAGAAGAAGCAAGATTGAGGTTGAGTAATAATTGTCTTGAAAAAATGGAAATTTGAAGAACTTAAAATTTAAAAGGTTTCATTTGAATTTCGTTATTTCAAAAAGAATTGAGGAATATTATAATAGCTTAAGGAATCTATGTGTAACCGCATCGCATGTATGATTCGCGAGCAGGGTAATTTCCATAAAATCTTCAAGTTCAATTTCCCTTATGTTAAAAAGAATCAAGAAAGAGATATGATTTTAAATGTTAAACTTATATTTGGCCGCATCGCAGGTATGATTCGCGAGCGGGGTATCTCCTTAAATTTATATTTGACAGCATCGCATGTATGATTCCCGAGCGGGGAAATTTATAGATGCATCTATAGTTCGTGACGTTCGACCCTTGGCAGTGCACAGTTTATTTTTATTGTTGGATCGGGCCGTACGACCCCGGCATGACTTGCACATGATTGTATTAATTGCTTTGGAAATTATAATAATTGATATTGCCTTATTGGCCTGAGATATAAATTGTTAAAATGATGAAAATGAATTTGGGAAACTTTTTGTTAACAAAAGAATTGTTTACTTATTTCATGATATCGGGCTTACAGCCATTCTACGTGATCCATGCTTAATCATATCATTGGTATATGAATTATAGCCCATAGTATGTGTCCGAGTCAACCCCTCGTTACTACTTTTTCGAGGTTAGGCGGATACTTACTGGGTATGCATTGATTTACGTACTCATGCTACACTTGCTGCATATTTTTGTGCAGTGTTTAGCGGCCTTACGGGTGCAGAGGCATGACTATGGCAGGGACTTAGGTGAGCTGAATTCTTTATGATGATTCGCAACTAGCAGAGTCTCCCTCAGAGTATTGTATTTCCTTTTTCTGTCCAATTTGTATTCCGGACAGCTGATGTATTTTATTTTACACTCCTAGTTAATGCTCATGCACTTGTGACACCGGGTTTTGGGAGGATTATGGGTTGTGCTGTATTGGAAATTTTAAAGATACTATTATTTATTTTGTAAACTTCATCTTTTACGATTTAAATTGAAGGAAAAACATGATTTCAAAAGTAACAAAAATGAGAACCTAATTAAGTATTTATTGTTGGCTTGCCTGACAGTGGTGTCCGGCGCCATCACGACCTTTATGGATTTTGGGTCGTGACAATATAGTATCAGAGCACTAGGTTCACTTAGGTCTCACGAGTCATGAGCAAGTCTAGTAGAGTCTTGCGGATCGGTACAGAGACGTCTGTACTTATCTTCGAGAGGCTACAAGGCTATTAGGAGCACTTCCCTTCTTGATTCCACATCTTGCGATTTTATTCCTTTGAGGCTTATGCCTTCATTTCTGTCATGATCAAAAATCCCACCACATGCATCGTGATGGCACCTAGTCTCTAAGACTAGGTAAGCCGATTTCTATTACATTTTGAAGCCATTTTTTTTATTAAATAAGTAACCAAAACTAACAGCGGAATAAATATGAATATACAACCTTCCCAAGACTGGTAGTACTGAGTCACGAACTCTAACTGAATTACATGGAATGATCACGAGGACCGAATGTACAATACTGTTTGATTAAAAATTAACAGTACAATGAAATGAAAAGACTCCAAGGGACTGCGACGACCAAGCAGCTCTACCTTGAATCCTTACGGTCCCGCTTTAACTCTGCTCAAGTCTGATATCTCCAATATATGGATCTGCACAAAAATGTGCAGAAGTGTAGTATGAGCACACCATGGTCGGTACCCAGTAAGTATCAATACAAACCTCAGTGGAGTAGAGACGAGGTATAGTCAAGACACTCACTAGTCTAATAGCCTATGCAATATAATATACAAGATAGTAGGAAACGGATAACAATAAGGACATCATAAAACAACTAGTGATATGCACATCAAGACAATAAAATACCATTTAATATCGCTCAACAAATAATAATTACAAGTATACCCAATTAAATCAAATTTTTCAAATAAATGTCCTTCACATATAATTCTACCAAATAACTCTCCTTCAAATATAATTTTCCTCAAATAAATATCTTTCAAATATTCTTCTTTCATATAATACTTTCTAAATAAAAATCCTTCCAAATAAAAATTTTGAATATAATTCTTCAATTAAAAAGTCACCATGTGATACCTCATTTCATAATCATAAAAATACGGGTCTCAACCCATTTTCATATCTCCATGGCACTTCGTGCCCATAATTAAACCATCATATTTTTCCGGCACCTCATGCCCTCATTTCATATCACAACTGCACGGACAATTCACATGCCAATATCCTCAATGTATATAAGATCCACATGATCAATTTATTTCCACTAAAGTGAGTTTAGAATTTTTAAATCAAGTAAGAAATCATCAAGGAAATGAGTTTATTTTTTGAACTCGTTTGGGTGAAGAAAATGACATTTCAATTAAAATGAAGCATCCGATGACTACTAATTTGGATGCAAAATCTATTAAGTTAAAACATAATTGTCACGACCCAAAATCCCAACCTGTCGTGATGGCGCCTATCTCGATACTAGGCAAGCCGATAATCTCGATAAACCACAATTTCTCTTAAGTTTGAAAACATATAATTTAATACAATACAAAAATTCCACAATTATTGACACGAACACTTCCCAAAACCTGGTGTCACTGAGTACATGAGCATCTAATATGGATACAAATCTGGAACATAAGGTCTATAATAGTCTAAGAAGAAAAAACAGTAAACAAGGAGATAGGGAAAGAGAGACAAGGTCTGTGAAATACGGAAGCTACTTCTGAATCTCCTGAAAATCAACTGCACGAAATGATCAACACCTGCTATGTCCGAGAACACCTGGATCTGCACAAGAAGTGTAGGGTGTAGTATGAGTACAACCAACTCAGCAAGTAACAATAATAACTAAGGAACTGAAGATAATGAGGAGCTACACAGTTATATTTCACTTTCAGTAATTCCAGCAAAGAATAGACATGCTTTCAAATACGGCAGTTTAAGTCAAATCAATTTTTATACAGTTCAGTTTCATGTAATCCGGATATAAAATCTTTCAGAGATTTCACAACAATGACAGACGGCAATCAAATGCAATAACAAATGCAAAGTAAGTACAACCTCTCAGGAGACAGTCACTCAACTCATCACAACAGCTCAACCACTCGACACTCAACCCTCAGAACTCACACTCAATGGGTAACCGTGCTCACTGAGGGTGTACAGACTCTGGAGGGGCTCCTACAGCCCAAGCGCTATAATCTGCACGGACAACTCACGTGCTGTACGGACAACTCACGTGCTGCACGGACAACTCACGTGCTATAATATCCTGCACGGACAACTCACATGCCATAATATCCTTACCTCACCGACAGGCCCTCGACCTTACTCAGTCCTTAACCTCTCTAGTCTCTCGGCTCTTAGAAATCACAAAAATTAGCCCAAACAAAGATAACATAATACATCAACAAATATCAAGAAAGACTGAGGTATGATACGCAAGTAAAATCATGACTGAGCATAAGATAGAAATTAGCAAATTCAATAAGTACGTGATCTTTTGTGATGACCCAAAATATCATCTTTAAATTTAATGATTAATTCTATGTTCTAAGACCTTAAAAAGCACTATTTATCATTACTCAACTTGCGTGCACAGTCCGTAAAATTTTTTGGAAAGTTTTTATGCGAAAAATAAATTAAAATGTGAATTAGAGCTTTAAAACTCAACTAAGTTGACCTTGGTCAACATTTTGGGCAAACGGACTTGGATCAGTGTTTAGACAGTTTTGGTAGATCCGTATCGTGATTTGAGATTTGGGCATATGCCCGGAATCAAATTCCGAGGTCTCTAGCCCAAAAAATAGAATTTTGAAGAAAAATAAAATTTAAAAGTTTAAATTCAAATAGTGACCGGATGTCGAATTATGTGCAAACGACCTTGGGATAGAATTTTGATGATTCTAACAGCTCCGTATGGTGATTTTGACCTTAGGAGCATGATCAAAAATTTATTTGGAAGTCCGTAGTGAAATTAGGCTTGAAATGGCTAAAATAGGAATTTAAATTTGGAAGTTTGACAGGGGAGTTGACTTTTTAATATCGGGGTTGGAATCCAGTTCTGAAAATTTTAACAGCTCTGTTATGTCATTTATCACTTGCTTGCAAAATTTGAGATCAATCGGACTTGATTTGATATGTTCTGGCGTCGTTTGTAGAAATTGAAAGTTTCAAAGTTTATTAGGCTTGAATCTATGTGTGATTCGTGTTTTTATTATTGTTAGATGTGATTTGAACACTCGACTAAGTTCGTATGATGAGGTCCCGAGGAGCTCGGACGTGTTCCAGATGGTTACCAGATCATTTTTGGCCTTGGTGAGATGGCTGATATATGTTGCTGCAATTTTTCTGGTTTCTTCTTTCACATTCGCGAGAGGATCCTCGCATTTGCGAAGAGTGTTCTGGGCTGATAAAATTTTTGTTCTACATGTGCGCGGAGGAGAGGACACGAACGCGAAGAGTAGGGCAGTGTGTGTATCACGAACGCATGAGTGGCGTCGCGTTCGCGAAGGAGAGTGAGGCTGCTGGGAACCCCAGTCTTTTGTTCTACGCGTTTGCGAGGTAAGGGACGCGTTTGCGAAGGTCTGAGTTTGCAAAGCTTCGCGTTCGCGAAGAGGAAAGTTGGGCAACATATTTTTGTGCTTCGCTAATGCGAGACAAGGGTCGCATTCGCGAAGAAGAAACCACTGGACAGAATGTTTAAGTTCACTAAATGGGACTTCGTCCCATTTTCCATTTTTAACGAACTGGAGCTCGGATTGAGGCGATTTTTCTAGAGATTTTCAGAGAAAATATTGGGGTAAGTGTTCTTAACTCAATCTTTGTTAGATTACCCGAATCTATCACTATTTTTAACATTTAATTGATGATTTAAGTTGAAAAAATTTGAAAACCCTCTTGGATAGATTTGAGGATTTGAGGGTCGAACTGTTATTGGAATTTAGCCATTTTGGTTTGGTTAGACTCGTGGTTGAATGGGTGTTCAGATTTCATAACTTTCGCCGGATTCCGAGTTAATTTCGGATTTTTATTGAAAAATATAGTATTTTCTTACAGAATTAATTCTATAATTTTTGTTGATTGTATCGAATTAATTATGACTAGATACGAGTCCACCGGAATCGGAAAATCGAGGAAAAAGCATACTACTTGGTTAAATTGGAGCTAGTCGAGGTAAGTGACTTGTCTAACCTTGTGTAGGGGAAATTTTTCCTAGGATTGGTATTAATTGTAATGTGATGAAAGTCGTGTACACGAGGTGACGTGTGTGTACACGGACTAAATGTGAAGGATTATATTTTTAAATTGTGAAGATCACTGTTGCATATTAATTAATTTATTAAATCTTGTTATATTTTCCATCATTGATTTGATTTGTATACTTTAAATCTGCTTGACCTTTTCCTGCTAATTTTTTTACCTGTTTAGTTGAAACTTGGTTCCTTTTTTAATGTGCATTATTTGAAATTGATTATCTTAAATTTAAATATTATTAATATGAAATATTTGATATTTTAAATTTGCTATTGAAGCAACGTATTAAAGATTTTAAAATATTATTTTGCTGAATTATTTATTCCTGAATATTTGTGTAAGATTTTTGTATTCATTGTGATGGAGCCGTGAGCTCTTTATTGTGAAAAAATATTATTGATGACTTATTTTGGCATGAGCCATGAGATCTTTATTTTGGAAAACATTGTTGTTGAATTATGTTGGCACGTTAAATTGTTTGAGCACTTGAGGTGCAAATTGTGATATATTGTGATATTGATACGCATGCGGTGGTATAAGGTTTGGGTATTGGTACGCATGCGGTGAGATAAGGGTGGCTTGATACGCGTGGCTAGTAGGGGGAACTACTAGAAGTCATGCGGTGTGATAAGGATGGCTAAAACGCGGGATGCTATTTGGGAAAAAATATTTTTCTTTAAAATAAATTGTGAAGGCTCCCGCGGTGAGATAAGGAAATGAGATATTATGAATTTAATTATGATTTGGGACTACAAGGCGGTACCTCGGTAGTGACCTTGTTGATATTGATTTATGGCCGTAGTTGCCTTTGATTTTTATTGTGATTTTTCTTAAAGTTGAAAAGAAATTCTGTTTTGTTTCCATGAGGTATTTATTTGCCATTATTTGGTGTAGTTAAATGTGACATACTACTTGATTCATTTCCATTATCATTTTATCTTATTAAATTATTTAAACATTTTTCCATGTCAATATCTATTCTCCAGTAGGGCCTGACCTGACCTCGTCACTACTCTACCGAGGTTAGGCTTGGCACTTACTGGGTACCGCTGTGGTGTACTCATTCTATGCTTCTGCACATCTTTTTGTGCAGCTCCAGGTACATCTTACCAGTTTAGACGTCAGTGAGTTAACTGCGCACGGAGACTTCGAGGTATATCTGCCAGCGTCCGCAGACTCCGGAGTCCCCTTCTATCATTTTTATGTTGCTTCGTTATTTTTCTTTAGACCTTGATACATAGAGACATTGAAAATAAATTTTTAGTAGCTTGTGACTTATTTCTACCGGGTTTTGCATGTTGTAATTATTTGAATTGTGGTTTATTTATTTAAGATATTTATGATTATTCTGCATTGATAGGCTTACCTAGTCGTAGAGACTAGGTGCCATCACGACCTCCTACGGAGAGAATTTGGGGTCATCACGACCTCCTACGGTGATGCCAAGGAAGTCACTATTGGAGATGACGATGCATTACGGATGCAGGGCAGGCTATGTGTGCCTAATGTGGACGGTTTGCATGAGTTGATTCTCCAGGAGGCTCACAGTTTGCGGTACTCCATTCATCCGGGTGATGCAAAGATGTATCAGGACTTGAGACAACACTATTGGTGGAGGCGAATGAAGAAAGACATAGTGGAGTATGTAGCTCGGTGTCTAAATTGTCAACAGGTGAAATATGAGCATCAACAACCGGGTGGATTATTTCAGAAGTTAGAGATCCCAGAATAGAAATGGGAGCGGATCACTATGGATTTCGTTGTTGGGCTCCCACAGACTCAGCGGATGTTTGATGCAGTTTGGGTGATTGTGGATAGGCTGACCAAATCAGCTCATTTCGTTCTTGTGATTACTACTTACTCTTCGGAGCGACTGGCTCAGGTCTATATTCGCGAGATTGTCAGACTTCATTGCGTACCATTATCTATCATCTCTGACCGGGGTACGCAGTTTACATCACGGTTCTGGAGGGCAGTACAACATATGTTGGGTACTCGGGTAGAGTTGAGTACAACATTTCACCCTCAAACGGACGGGCAGTCCGAACGCACTATTCCGATATTATAGGATATGCTTCGTGCGTGTGTGATATATTTTGGGGGTGCTTGGGATCAGTTCCTACCACTTGCGGAGTTTTCTTACAAAAACAATTATCAGTCGAGCATTCAGATGGCTCCGTATGAGTCCTTGTATGGTAGGCGGTGTCGGTCTCCAGTGGGTTGGCTCGAACCGGGCGAGGCTAGGCTATTGGGTACAGACTTGGTTCAGTACGCCTTGGAAAAGGTTAAGTTGATTCAAGATAAACTTCGTACAGCCCAATCCAGACAGAAGAGTTATGCAGATCGAAAGGTTTGTGATGTTGCATTCATGGTTAGTGAGTGAATATTGCTCCGGGTTTCGCCTATGAAGGGTGTGATGAGGTTCGGGAAGAAGGGCAAGTTGAGCTCTAGGTATATTGGGCCTTTTGAGATTCTTGAGAGAGTTGGAGAGGTGGTTTACAGACTTGCACTACCACCTAGTCTTTCTGCGGTTCATCTGGTATTCCATGTTTCTATGCTTCAGAAATATCACGGCGATCCGTCTCATGTGTTAGACTTTAGTTCGGTTTAGTTGGACAAGGATCTATCTTATGTTGAGGAACCAGTGGCTATTTTAGATAGGCAGGTTCGAAAGCTGAGTTCAAAGAACATTGCTTCCATGAAGGTTCAGTGGAGGGGTCATCCGATCGAGGAGGCGACTTGGGAGACCGAGCATGATATGCGCAACCGTTATCCACAATTATTCACCAGCTCAGGTACTTTTTCTAACTCCGTTCGAGGACGAACGTTTGTTTTAGAGGTACAGAATGTGATGACCCAAAATGTCATCTTTAAATTTAATGATTAATTCTGTGTTCTAAGACCGCGAAAAGAACTATTTATCATTACTCAACTTGCATGCGCAGTCCGTAAAATTTTTCGGAAAGTTTTTATGCGAAAAATGAATTAAAATGTGAATTTGAGCTTTAAAACTCAACTGAGTTGACCTCGATCAATATTTTTAGCAAACAGACTCGGATCAGTGTTTTGATAGTTTTGGTAGGTCCGTATTGTGATTTGGGATTTGGGCGAATGCCCGGAATCAAATTTCGAGGTCCCTAGCCCGAGAAATAGAATTTTGAAGAAATATTTTTTTAAAAGTTTAAATTCAAATAGTGACCGGATGTCGAATTATGTGCAAACGACTACAGGATAGAATTTTGATGATTCCAACAGTTCCGTATGGTAATTTTGGACTTCGGAGCATGATCGGAATTTTATTTCGATGTCCGTAGTGAAATTAGGCTTGAAATGGCTAAAATAGGAATTTAAGTTTAGAAGTTTGACCGGTGAGTTGACTTTTTGATATCGGGGTCGGAATCCAGTTCTAAAAATTTTAACAGCTCCGTTATGTCATTTATGACTTGCCTGCAAAATTTGAGGTCAATTGGACTTGATTTGATATGTTCCGGCGTCGTTTGTAAAAATTGGAAGTTTCAAAGTTTATTAGGCTTCAATCTATGTGTGAGTCGTGTTTTTAGTGTTTTTGGAAGTGATTTGAAGACTCGACTAAGTTCGTATGATGTATTAGGATTTGTTGGTATATTTGGTGAGGTCCCGAGGGCTCGGGCGTGTTCCGAATGGTTAACGGATCATTTCTGGCCTTGGTGAGATGGCTGATATCTGCTGCTACAATTTTTTTGGTTTTCTCTTTCGCGTTCGCGAGAGGATCCTCGCATTTGCGAAGAGTGTTCTGGGCTGGCAAAATTTTTGTTCTATGCGTTCGTGGAGGAGAGGACGCAAACACGAAGAGTAGGGCAGTGTGTGCATCATGAATGCGTGAGTGGCGTCGCATTTGCGAAGGAGAGTGAGGCAGCTGGGAACCCCAGTCTTTAGTTCTACACGTTCGCGAGGTAAGGGACGCGTTTGCGAAGGTCTTAATTTGAAAAGCTTCGCGTTCGCAAAGAGGAAAGTTGGGCAGCACATTTTTGTGCTTCGCTAACACGAGACAAGGGTCGCGTTCGCGAAGAAGAAACCACTGGACTTCGTCCCATTTTCCATTTTTAACGAACTGGACCTCGGATTGAGGCGATGTTTGAGATATTTTCAGAGAAAACGTTGGGGTAAGTGTTCTTAACTCAATCTTTGTTACATTACATAAATCTATCACTATTTTTAACATTTAATTGATGATTTAAGTTGGAAAAATTTGAAAACCCTCTTGGATAGATTTGAGGATTTGAGGGTCGAAATGTTATTGGAATTTAGTCATTTTGGTATGGTTAGACTCGTGGTTGAATGGGCGTTCATATTTCGTAACTTTTGCCGGATTCCGAGACGTGGGCCCATGGGCCATTTTTGAGTTAATTTCGGATTTTAATTGAAAAATGTAGTATTTTCTTACAGAATTAATTCTATAATTTTTGTTGGCTGTATCGAATTAATTATGACTAGATACGAGTCGACCGGAATCGAAAAATCGAGGAAAAATCATACTACTTGGTTAAATTGGAGCAAGTTGAGGTAAGTGACTTGTCTAACCTTGTGTGGGGGAAATTTCACCTAGGATTGGTATTAATTGTAATGTAATGAAAGTCGTGTACACGAGGTGACGAGTGTGTACACGAACTAAATGTGAAGGATTATGTTTTTAAATTGTGAAGATCACTGTTGCATATTAATTAATTTGTTAAATCTTGTTATATTTTCCATCATTGATTTGATTTGTATACTTTAAATCTGCTTGACCTTTTTTCCTACTAATCATTTTACCTGTTTAGTTGAAACTTGATTCCTTTTTTTTTCTGTGCATTATTTGAAATTGATTTTCTTAAATTTAAATATTATTAATATGAAATATTTGACATTTTAAATTTGGTATTGAAGCAACGTATTAAAGATTTTGAAATATTATTTTGCTGAATTATTTATTCCTGAATATTTGTGTAAGATTTTTGTAATCATTGTGATGGAGCCGTGAGCTCTTTATTATGGAAAAAACATTATTGATGACTTATTTTGGCATGAGCCGTGAGCTCTTTATTTTGGAAAACATTGTTGTTGAATTATGTTGGCACGTTAAATTATTTGAACACTTGAGGTGTAAATTATGATATATTGTGATATTGATACGCATGCAGTGGTATAAGGTTTGGGTATTGAAACGCATGCGGTGAGATAAGGGTGGCTTGATACGCGTGGCTAGTAGGGGGGGACTACTAGAAGTCATGCGGTGTGATAAGGATGGTTAAAATGCGGTATGCTATTTCGGGAAAAATATTTTTCTTTAAAATAAATTATGAAGGCTCCTGCGCTGAGATAAGAAAATGAGATATTGTGAATTTAATTATGATTTGGGGCTACGAGGCGGTACCTCGGTAGTACCCTTGTTGATATTGATTTATGACCGTAGTTGCCTTTGATTTTTATTGTGATTTTTCTTAAATTGGAAAACAAATTCTATTTTGTTTCCACGAGGTATTTATTTGCCATTATTTGGTGTAATTAAATGTGACATACTACTTGATTCATTTCCATTATCATTTTATCTTATTAAATTGTTTAAACATTTTTCCATGTCATTATTTATTCTCCACTAGGGTCTGACCTGACCTCGTCACTACTCTACCGAGGTTAGGCTTGGCACTTACTGGGCACCTCTATGGTGTACTCATACTATGCTTCTGCGCATCTTTTTTGTGTAGATCCAGGTACATCTTACCAGTCTAGACGTCAGTGAGTTACCTGCGCACAGAGACTTCGAGGTATATCTGCCAGCGTCCGCAGACTCCGGAGTCTCCTTCTATCATTTTTATGTTGCTTCCTTATTTTTATTTAGACCTTGATACATAGAGACATTGAGACTAAATTTTTAGAAGCTTGTGACTTATTTCTACCGGTTTCTGGGAGTTCTAATTATTTGAATTGTGGTTTATTTATTTCAGATATTTATGATTATTCCGCATTGATATGCTTACCTAGTCTTAGAGACTAGGTACCATCACGACCTCCTACGGAGGGAATTTGGAGTCGTGACACCTTTGTGGTTCCCAACAGTACTATCACATAGCCTAAGCATGATTTCTAACATGATTTACAGTCAATTTTCTTCAACACATAGAGAGCATATAGTTAACAATATATTATTCAACTATACAGTTTCAACGGAACGGACCAAGTCCCAATCCCCTCGGTGCACGCCCACACGCCCGTCACATAGCATGTGAGTCACCTCCAAAATAATCACATGACACAAAATCTGGGGTTTCATACCCTCAGGACCTGATTTATAATAGTTACTTACCTCAGAGCGTGAAATTCTTCACTCTGCTATGCCTTTGCCTCGCAAATCGGCCCCCAAATGCCTCGAATCTAGTCACAAATAAGTCGTTTCAGTTAATAAAATTTATTAAAATTAATTCCATATGAAAAATACAATTTTCCATAAAAATCCGAATTTTAGCTCAAAAATCGCCCGCGGGGCCCACGTCTCGGAACCTGACAAAAGTTCCAAAGTCCAAAATCCCATTCAACCACTAGTCTACACATACCAATTTTACCAAAATCCGACCTCAACTCAACCCTCAAATCTACAAATCTTATTTCCAAATTTCTAAGTTCCAATCTCCGATTTACACCTCAAAATCATGTAATCTAGTCGGATTATTCAATGATAATTGAATATTATGGAGTAGAAATGATCACAAGAGACTTACCTCAAGTTTTCCTTTAAAATCTACCAAATATTGCCTCTCCTCAAGCTCCAATTTGTCAAAAATGGCGAATGGGACGAAGTCCCTGCTTTATAATTCTGCCCAGACAGCCTCGGTTTTGCCTCGATCTTGTCCTTCGATCGAGATCCTCGATCCTAGGCCTCAATTCTGACCCTTGATCCTGGCCCTCGATCATGGCCCTCGACCCTGGCTTCGATCGTGGCTTCATTCTGGGCTCGATTCTGGGCTCGATTTTTCTCTGCTTGATTCTGGCAGAAGAAATTTCCAATAGAAGGAAATTGCAGCAGCTGTTGTAGTTTAATTTTTGATCTGTCAACCATCCGAAACTCACCCGAGGCCCTCGGGACCTAAACCAAATATACCAACAAGTCCTAAAATATCATACGAACTTAGTCGAATCTTCAAATCACCTCAAACAATGCTAAACCTATGAATTACACCACAATTCAAGTCTAATAAACTTTGAAATTTCTAATTTCTACAAATGACTCCGGAACCTATCAAATCACGTCCGATTGACCTCAAATTGTTTACACAAGTCATAAATGACATAACGGAGGTATTCCAATTTTCAGAATTGGATTCCGACTCCGATATCAAAAAGTCAACCCACGGTCAAACTTCCCAAAAATTTAACTTTCGGCATTTCAAGCCTAATTCCACTACGGACCTCCAAAACTTTTTTCGGAGATGCTACTAAGTCTTAAATCACCATACGGAGCTATTGGAATCATAAAAATTCAAATCCGAGGTCGTTTACACATAGGTCCATATCTGGTCCACTTTTCTAACTTAAATTTTCAATTATGAGACTAAATGTCTTATTTTACTCCGAATTCCTTCCGGACCCGAACCAACTAACCCGATAGGTCATAAATCAATTGAAAGGCATAAATTGAGCAGTAAAGGGGGAAACGGGGTTATAATATTCAAAACGACCAATCGGGTCGTTACATTCTCCCCTTCTTATACAAATGTTCGTCCTCGAACGAGTTTAGAATAATACGTGGAGTCTCAAATAAGTGTGGATATTTGCTATGCATCTCCTGCTCAATCTCCCAAGTAGCTTCTCAGGCTGGCTGGCCTCTCCACTGCACCTTCACTGATGCTATGCTCTTTGACCTCAACTTTCGAACCTGCCGGTCTAAAATAGCCACAGCTCCACATCAAAAGTCAAATTACTGCCCAATTGTACTGTACTGAAATACAGAATATGAGACGGATCCCCGACATATTTTCGGAGCATGGATACATGAAAGACTGGATGAACATTTGATAGACTAGGTGGCAAAGCAAGTTCGTAAGCCACCTCTTCAATTTTCTTAAGTATCTCAAAAGGCCCAATATAACGAGGGCTCAACTTGCCCTTCTTCTCGAACCTTAACACACCCTTCATGGGTGAAATCTTGAGCAGAATCTTCTCCCCAACCATGTGAACAACATCACGAACCTTCCTGTCGGCATAACTCTTCTGTCTAGATTCTGCCATGCGAAGCCGTTCCTGAATTACCTTGACTTTTCTAAAGCATCCTGAACCAAGTCAGTACCCAATAGTCTAACCTCAGCAGGCTCAAACCAACCCACCGGAGACCGACACCGTCTCCCATATAAAGCTTCATATGGAGCCATCTCAATGCTTGACTTGTAGCTATTATTGTAAGCAAACTCTATGAGTGGCAGAAATTGATCCCAAGAACCCCCAAAATCAATGACGCATGCGCGTAGCATATACTCCAATATCTGAATAGTGCTCTCGGACTGTCCGTCCGTCTGAGGGTGAAATGTTGTACTCAACTGAACCTGTGTGCCCAATTCTCGTTGTACTGCCCTCCAAAACTGTGAGGTAAACTGCATACCCCGATCTGAAATAATGGATACCGGCACACCGTGTAGGTGAATGATCTCGCAAATATAAATCCCAGCCAATCGCTCCGAAGAATAATTAGTACCGACTAGAATAAATTGCGCAAATTTTATCAACCGATCTACTATCACCCAAAAAGCATCAAACTTTCTCAAAGTCCGTGGGAGCCCAACTACGAAGTCCATGGTAATACCCTTCCACTTCCACTCCATAATTTCAAGTCTCTAAAGCAATCCTCCTGGCCTGTGATGTTCATACTTTACTTGTTGACAATTTAGACACCGAGCTACAAACCCAACTATATCTTTCTTCATTCGCCTCCACCAATAGTGCTTCCTCAAATCCTGATACATATTCCCGGCGCCTGGATGAATATAGTACCGCGAACTGTGAGCTTCCTGGAGAATCAGCTCCCGCAAACCATCTACATTAGGCATACATAGCATGCCCTGTATCCGTAATACACCGTTATCTCCAATAGTGACTTCCTTGGAATCACCGTGCTAAACTGTGTCTTTAAGGACAAGTAGATGTGGATCTTCAAACTGACGCTCTCTGATGCGATCATATAAAGAAGACCGAGAAATGACACAAGCCAAAACTCAATTCGGCTCCGACACATCCATTCTAACAGACTGATTAGCCAAGGCCTGAACATCCAAGGCTAAAGGCCTCTCTGCTACCTGTAAGTATGCTAAGCTGCCCAAACTCTCTGCCTTACAACTCAAGGCATCGGCCACCACATTGGCCTTTCCGGGATGATAGAGAGTGGTGATATCATAATCCTTAAGCAACTCCAATCACCTTCGCTGCTGCAAGTTAAGATCCTTCTGTTTAAACAAATGTTGTAGATTCCGATGATCGGTAATGCCGCCAAAATTTTTAGGGCATGAACAATAGCTGCTAACTCAAGATCGTGGACTAGATAATTCTTCTCATGTACCCTGAACTGTCTGGATGCATAGGAAATTACCCTAGCATCTTGCATCAGCAGTGCGCCGAGACCAATACGGGACGCGTCACAATACACAGTATAAGACTCTGAACCTGTAGGCAACACAAATATTGGAGTTGTAGTCAAAGCTGTCTTGAGCTTCTAAAAGCTCTTCTCACATTCATCCGACCACCTGAACGAAGCACCTTTCTGGGTTAGTTTAGTCATAGGCGATGTAATAGACGAGAATAATCTTCCAACCCGACAAAACTCCGAATCTCAGTAACTGAGGATGGTCTGGGCCAATTCTGAACTGCCTCATATTTTCTTCGAATCCACCTTAATTCCTTCACTGGACACTATATGTCCCAAGAATGCCACCGAACTAAGCCAGAACTCACACTTAGAGAATTTGGCATAAAGTTTCTCCTCTCTCAACCTGTATAATATAATACCCAAGTGTTGTGCATACTCTTCCTGGCTACATGAGTACACCAGAATATCATCAATAAATACCACGACAAATAAATCAAGATATGGCTGGAATACACTATTCATCAAATGCATAAACGCTGCTGGGGCATTGGTTAGCCCAAAAAACATCACAAGAAATTCATAGTGGCCATAACGAGTTCTGAATGCCATCTTTAGCATATCCGAATCTCGAATTTTCTATTGGTTATACCCAGATCTCAAATCAATTTTGGAGGATACCCTCGCTCCCTGAAGTTGGTCAAATAATTCATCAATACGCGGCAAAGGATACTTTTTCTTGATTGTAACATTGTTCAACTGCCTGCAATCGATACACATCTACATAGTACCATCTTTATTTTTCACAAACAGAACCAGTGCACCCCAAGGCGACACACTAGGCCTAATAAACCCCTTATCAAGAAGTTCCTGAAGTTTCTCTTTCAATTCTTTTAACTCAGTTGGTACCATACGATACGGAGGAATAGAAATAGGTTGAGTGCCCTGCGGCAAGTCAATACCGAAATCGATATCCCTATCGGGTGGCATACCCTGCAGGTCTGTAGGAAATACATCCAGAAAGTCTTGCACGACCGATACTGAATCAATAATAGGAGTATCAATATTAACATCTCTCACAACGGCCAAATATGACAGACATCCCTTTCCAACCATATGCTGGGCCTTCAAATAAGAAATTACCCTGCTAGGAACAAAATCTAGAGAACATCTCCATTTAACCTTTGGCAACCCCGGCATCGTCAACGTCACGATTTTTGCGTGACAGTCCAAAATAGCATGACATGGAGACAACCAATCCATACCTAGGATTACATCGAAATCAACCATACCGAGTAATAAGAGATCAACTCTAGTCTCCATTTCCCCAATAGTTACCACATACGACCGATACACACGATCCACAGTAATAATATCGCCCACCGATGTAGATACACAAACAGGTGAAACTAAGGACTCACAAGGCATATCCAGATAATGAGCAAAATACAATGATACAAATGAATAAGTGGAACCAGGGTCAAATAATATAGAAGACTCCTTGTGGCACACTGAAACAATACATGTGATCACTGCGTCTGAGGCAAAAACATCTGGCCTGCAAGGAAAAGCATAGAATCGAGCCTGCCCGCCACCTGATCGGCCTCCCCCTCTTGGGCAACCCCTAGCTGCCTGGTGTTAGTGCCGTTGGTCTAGAACTCTGTTGTGGAGCCCCACTCAATAGACTAGGATAATCTCTCTTGAAATGACCCAATTCTCCACACTCGAAACAACCCCTCCTCTGACGGAACTGCTGCTCCTGATAACCCGAAGAATTACCTGTCGAAGCCTGAGCAGACAAGGCATGATGAGAACTATGCGCTGGTAGTGCACTAAATAAAGACTGGCCTGAGTGAGCACTGTCAGAACTGTGGCTAGCTGATGCACCATGATGAGCTGGATGACCTACCTGAACGTGTCTGTAAAAATGGCCCCTACCGCGGTAAAACTGACCCCCTCAAGGAACATCACTGAAATAACCGAAACCATGAGGCCTCTTAGCCTCCCTCTCAACCCGCTCCTAGCTATGATTCATCTCAATCTGACGAGAAATGTCAACAACCTCTTCGAAAGTAGCACCAGACACTCTCTCTCTCTCTCTAGTCATGAGTAATCGTAGCTGAAAAGTGAGGCCATCTATGAATCTCCGGGCCCTTTCCCTGTCTATGGGAATCAACCAGATAGCATGACGGGCCAATTCTAAAAATATCATCTCATACTGTGTCACGGACATATTGCCCTAACGAAGCTGCTCAAACTGCCTGCGCAAGTCCTCATTACGTGACTGAGGCACGAACTTCTCCAGGAATAGACCGGAGAACTACTGCCAGGTAAGGGGTGCTGCTCCGGCCGACCTACACCTCTCGTAAGACTCCCACCATCTGAAGGCAGCCCCAAAAATCTAAAAATTAGTGAATGAGACCCCACTGGTCTCCAGAATACCCACTGTCCAAAGCATCCGCTGACACTTATCCATAAAACCCTGGGCATCCTCTGACTCAGCACCGCTAAAAGGTGGAGGTCGAAGCCTCTCAAATCTCTCAAGTCTCCTCTGCTCATCATCCGCCATAACAGAAACTATCGGGGCCTGAGCAGCTGCAACCGGTTGGGCTGGTAGTGCCCCCGGTATCTGAAGTCCATGTGCTACCTGGTCTGGAGTACGTGCAACAGGGGTATGAGTACCTCCCCTGGCCTGAGAAGTGGCAGGTGCAGCCTGTGCCGAAACCACCTGAGCAAGACTAGTGCAGGCTGCCAATATCTAGGCTGATCCTGTTTGCTCAGCTATGCTGGAGATTCTGGTGGTAGTACAGGTGCTGGATCAACTGTGGTACGAGCTACACCTCGACCTCGACCTCGACCTCGACCCCGGCCTCTACCATGGCCCCGGCCTCTCGTGGCCCTAATTGGTGACACTGGTGGCTTACCGTCCGATCCTGTAGTACGTGTCCTCACCATCTGTGAGAGATTAGAATAGCAGAAATTTAGTTTCCATAATCCAAAAATTTTCATGACAGAATGCAAGAAAGTGAAATTTTCCTAAGGTTTCTGCAGCCTCTCGAAGATAAGTACAGATGTCTCTGTACCGATCCGCAAGACTCTACTAAACCTGCTCAAGACTCCTGAGGCCTATGTAACCTAGGATCTGATACCAACTTGTCACGACCCAAAATCACAACATGTTGTGATGGCGCCTATCTCGATACTAGGCAAGCCGATAATCTCGATAAACCATAATTTCTCTTAAGTTTGAAAACATATAATTTAATACAATACAAAAATTCTACAATTACTGACATGAACACTTCCCAAAACTTGGTGTCACTGAGTACATGAGCATCTAATATGGATACAACTCTAGAACATAAGGTCTATAATAGCCTAAGACCAAAATACAGTAAAAAAGGAGATAGGGAAAGCGAGACAAGGTCTGCGAAACACGACAGCTACCTCTGAATCTCCTGAAAATCAACTGCGCGAAATAATCAATACCCACTATGTCTGGGAACACCTGGATCTGCACACAAAGTGCAGGGTGTAGTATGAGTACAACCAACTCAGCAAGTGACAATAATAACTAAGGAACTGAAGATAATGACGAGCTACACAGTTATAGTTCACTTTTAGTAATTCCAACAAAGAATAGACATGCTTTCAAATATGGCAATTTAAGTCAAATCAATTTTTATACAGTTCAATTTCATGTAATCCGGATATAAAATCTTTCAGAGATTTCACAACAATGATAGATAGCAATCAAATGCAATAACAAATGCAAAGTAAGTACAACCTCTCAGGCGACAATCACTCAACTCATCACAACAGCTCAACCACTCAGCTGTCAGCCCTCAGCACTCACACTCAATGGGAACCCGTGCTCACTGGGGGTGTACATACTCCGGAGGGGCTCCTACAACCCAAGCGCCATAATCTGCATGGACAACTTACGTGTTGCACGGACAACTCACGTGCTATAATATCCTGCATGGACAACTCACGTTCTATAATATCCTGCACGGACAACTCACATGCCATAATATCCTTAACTCACCGACACGCCCTCGGCCTTACTCAGTCCTTAATCTCTCTAGCCTCTCGGCTCTTAGAAATCACAAAGATCAACCCAAACAAAGATAACATAATGCATCAACAAATATCAAGAAAGACTGAGGTATGATACGAAGTAAAATCATGATTGAGCATAAGATAGAAAATAGCAAATAATTCAATAAGTACGTGACCTCTGCGCGTCCCAACAGTACTATCACATAGCCTAAGCATGATTTCTAACATGATTTGCAGTCAAATTTCTTCAACACATAGAGAGCATATAGCTAACAATAAATTATTCAACTATACAGTTTCCATGGAACGGACCAAGTCAGAATCCCTTTCGGTGCACGCCCACACGCCCGTCACATAGCATGTGAGTCACCTCCAAAATATTCACATGACACAAAATCCAGGGTTTCATACCCTCAAGATCAGATTTATAACTGTTACTTGCCTCAGAGCGTGAAATTCTTCACTCTGCTATGCCTTTGCCTCGCAAATCGGCCTCCGAATACCTCAAATCTAGTCACAAATAATTCGTTTCAATCAATAAAATTTATTGGAATTAATTCCATATGAAAAATACAATTTTCTATAAAAATCCGAATATTAGCTCAAAACTCGCCCGTGGGGCCCACGTCTCGAAACCTGGCAAAAGTTACAAAATCCGAAATCACATTCAACCACGAGTCTACCCATACTAATTTTACCAAAATTCGACCCCAACTCAACCCTCAAATCTACAAATTTTATTTCCAAATTTCTAAGTTCCAATCTCCGATTTACACCTCAAAATCATGTAATCTAGTCGGATTATTCAATGATAATTCAATATTACGGAGTAGAAATGATCACAAGGGAATTACCTCAAGTTTTTCTTGAAAATCCATTAAAAATAGCCTCTCCTCAAGCTCTAATTTGTCAAAAATAGCGAATGGGACGAAGTCCCTGCTTTATAATTCTGCCCAGAAAGCCTCGATTTTGCCTTAATCTTGGCCTTCGATCGAGATCCTCGATCCTGTGCCTCAATTTTGACCCTCAATCTTGGCCCTCGACCCTGGCTTTGATCGTGGCTTCATTCTGGGCTCGATTTATTTGGGCTCGATTTTTCTAGGCTCGATTCTGGCAAAAGAAATTTCCAACAGAAGGAAATTGCAGCAGTTGTTGTAGTTCAATTTTGATCCGTTAACCATCCGAAACTCACCCGAGGCCCTCGGGACCTCAACCAAATATACCAACAAGTCCTAAAACATCATATGAACTTAGTCGAATCCTCAAATCACCTCAAACAATGCTAAACCCATGAATTACACCACAATTCAAGTCTAATAAGTTTTGAAATTTCTAATTTCTAAAAATGACTCTGGAACCTATCAAATCACGTCCGATTGACCTCAAATTTAGCACACAAGTCATAAATGACATAATGGAGGTATTTCAATTTTCAGAATCGGATTCCGACCCCGATATCAAAAAGTCAAACCCAGTCAAACTTTCCAAATATTTAACTTTCGACATTTCAAGCCTAATTCCACTACGGACCTCCAAACATTTTTCCGGACACGCTCCTGAGTCCTAAATCACCATACGAAGCTATTGGAATTATCAAATTTTAAATCTGAGGTCGTTTACACATAGGTCCATATCCGGTCCCCTTTTCTAACTTAAATTTTCAATTATGAGACTAAGTGTCTCATTTCACTCTGAATTCCTTCCGGACCTGAACCAACTAACCCGATAAGTCATAAATTAATTTCAAGGTACAAATTGAGCGGTAAATAGAGAAACGGGGTTATAATATTCAAAACGATCGATCGGGTCGTTACAATAATAGCAATTTATTTTATTTGAAACAGCTCAATTCTCGAAAATCAGTAAAAACCATAAACACAAATCTGCAGAGTCTTTTACAAAGAGCCAAAGCCAACACAATACAACAAGAAATACCGAAACACATAATAAAATCAAATAATACATCACAGAAGAATACAACAATTTACATATCACAGAAAAACAAAATAACCAAAGGCAAGTGCATCCATAGAAAAATATCAACAAAAGGTCACTCCCGAGGTACCGCTTCATAGTCCCAAAAGTAAATATGCAAGACAGGGGGATCTCCTGGAATACCGTTCTGTAGTCCCAAAGTAAATATGCAGGGTAAGGGGATCTCTTGGAATACCGTTCCATAGTCCCAAAGTAAATATGATTTCAACAACTGCACATCAAGTGATCACATATCACCAATGGCTCATCAAGTGTTCAAATATTACAACATATCATAAATTGCACATCGAGTTCTCAAATATTTCAACTTGTCACAGAAATCAACAATACATCATTTTCCACAATAAGGGGTCCATGGATCGACCATAATGTGCACAAAATCTTAACAAAAATATCCGAGAGTGAACAACTCAACAAAATAATATTTCACATAAATTCAAGGTGGCAATCACTCCAAATCATCATATAAAAATAATTTCATCAAACAAGGCCCTAGGCATGACAAATAGAGGATTTAATAAATGTCAATAATTTCTAATTTAATTTCTAAGTGCATCTAAGGATTTTAATCAATGAAATTTGCATATATAAACCAAGTACGTATTCGTCACCTCGCGTACATGGTTTTCAATTACACAGTTTGCACATAATACTCAATGCCTATGGGGTATTTTTCCCACTCGAGGTTAAGAAAGAAATTTACCTTTTTGAAGTTATGCCGATATTCCAAAATTGCCTTTTTGCTTGAATCGACCTCCGGACAGCTCAAATCTATCCAAATTAATTGTATAACTTCATTAAAATTCATCGGAAATAATTCCGGATAATAATACGTCGACTTTAAAATTTATTGCAAAAAGTCAACAAAGTCAACGCGGGACCCACCCCTCGGAACCTGACATAATTTTCATAAACTCAGAACACCCATTCCGATACGAGTTCAGCCATACCAATTTTATTGAATTCCAATAACAAATCGACCTCCAAATCTTAAATTTGTGGTTTACGAAGTTTCTACAAATTTTCCCAAATTTTCATCTCAAAGTACTAATTAAATGATAAAATCAGTGATATATTCATGTATAATAACCAAATCCAAGTTAGAATCACTTATCCCGATGAATTTCTTGAAAAACCCCACGAAACATTGCCACAAACCGAGCTCCCTAGGTCCTGTAATGACCTGACCGATCGTTTTGAGAATTTAAGTCCAGTACGGTGGCATAAGGACCTGAGCAGCTTCATATTATGAGTATTGACTGCGTGCGTGGTTGAATTCAGTTACCGGATGATTCGGAGTGATTTGGGATACTTAGTCCCTAAAACGGAAGCTTAAGTCTTAGGATTTTGACCGTAGTCAGAACTAAGTGAAGATGACTCCGGAATGGAGTATTGTTGGTTCCGTTAGCTCCGTTAAGTGATTTTGGACTTAGGAGCATGTCCGGACTGTGAATCTGAGGTCTGTAGCTGATTTAGGCTTGAAATGGCGAAAGTTGATTTTTTTGGAGATTTGGACCGGAAGTGGACTTTTTGATATAGGGGTCGGAATGCGATTCCGAGAGTTGGAACAGTTCCATTATCTTATTTGAGACTTGCCTGCAAAATTTGACATCATTCCGGGTTGATTTTATAGGTCTCGGCATCGGTTGTAGGAATTTGAAGTTTCAAGTTCTTTAAGTTTTAATTGGAGGGTGATTCATGATTTTAGCATTAGTTGATGTGATTTGTGGGCTCAACTAAGTTCGTATGGTATTTTAGGATTGGTTGGTATGCTTGGTTGAGGTCCCGGGGGCATCAACTGAGTTTCAAGTGATTAACAGATCAAAAGTTGGATTTGAGTTGCTGCTAAAGTCTTCAGGCATCTGTCATTTTCGCACCAGCGGTGGAGAGACCATAGGTGTGTGATCGCACGTGCGGAGAGGCAAGCGCAGAAGCGTAAAAATGGAGGAGTGCCAGGGATCACAGGTGCGAGGTAAATTCCGCATCTGCGATGCCCGCAGATGTGTTAGGGTCATCGCAGGTGCGCAAGGTCCGCAGAAGCGGAAGGCGCACATGTGCAGGTGCGGCCCTTTCATCGCAGGTGCGGAGGCAGAGGGGGGTAAGTGATTTGCGCAGATGCACACTTTTTGCCGCACAAGCGCACCCGCAAGTGCGAGCCCAGGCTCCACAGGGGCGGAAATACCTGGGCAGTGGTTAAAACCGAAGGGCTTCACGATTTTTGTCATTTTTAGACTTTGCAACTTGGTTTAGGGTGCTGTTTGTGAGCATTTTCGAGAGATTTCTTGAGGTAAGTCCCTTGTGCTTATTTTTGATCAATAATCATGCTTCCCCATGTATTATTCCACCTAGTTAGTGTGTATTGGAAGTTGGAGGCTAGGGATTTGGGAGTTTCGATTGTGGATTTGGAGGACCATTTGGTGTTGAATTTTAGTTAATTTGATATGGTTAGACTCGTGAGTGAATAGGTTTTCGGATTTTGTAACTTTTACCCAATTCCGAGACATGGGCCCGTTTCGACTTTTTAGGGCGAATTTCGGAATTTTTGTTAAAGTATTGATTTAATTAATTAGATGGGTCTATTATGATTTTAATTATGATATGTAATTGCTTTTGGCTAGATTTGGGCCATTCAGAGCCGGATATTTGTGGAAAGGGAATTCTTACGGATTGATTGTGCTTGACTCGAGGTAAATATCTTGCCTAACCTTGTGTGGAGGATTTTCCCCTTAGGATTTGAGTCATCTATGTTGATTATAGTCCGTGTAAGCAAGGTGAAGAGTGCGTGCTCGGACTTATTTGTGGATAGTTGGCCTTTTAGGTTTCTTATGTCCTTATATTCACCATGTATGCTGTTGTTCTTGATACGCTTGAATTCTTATTTACTAGTTTCACCTCTACATGCTTTGATTAGAGATAATTGCTTTAGGATTCACTCTTACTATCTATTTGACCCTTATTCGACTTAACCAAAGATTTTACCTCTTCTATCGTCGAGCTATATTTTTCATAACTGCTTATCTTTAATTGAAATCATTATTTTCTCATCCTATAATTTTTGAGTCTTAATTGGAGTTATGATTATCTTTCGCTGCTTATCCTTACTTGAATTGTTGAATATTCCTCGTAATTGCTCAACCTCAAAAGGAGTTTAGATAACCTATATCTTAGTTGACTTGCCATTATTTGGAACTATTTGATTCGTGTTGGCTTCTTATTGTTGACTTGAATATTGTGGAATCGTTGCTACATTTTTGTTTTGTTTTCCCTTGTTAAGTTGTTCTCCTTGTGCCTAGTATTCTTTACTGTGGTCATTCCTTGTGAATGAGTTCTACCATTCTTGTGATTTAAATTCTTGAGTTGATTTGCTCGCCGTACCTTGCATTTATGTCATTGTTGCTTTTGTACTCGTTGTGGTGATGTACGAGGTTTTTGTCGTGTTATAGTTGTTATCTCTGTTGTTTGCGCTGCATATTTAAATTGGTACTACGGACGTATTCTGGGAGATCCCCCAGCACTGCATATTTATTTTGGGACTACAGACGTATTCCGGGAGATTCCCCAGCACTGCATATTTAAATTGGGACTACGAACGTATTTCGGGAGATCCCCCAGCACTGCATATTTATTTTGGGACTATGGACATATTCCGGGAGATCCCCTCCCCCCCTCCCTCCCCATACTGCATAATTAATTCGGGACTACGGGACGGTATCCCAGTAGATTTCCCCTGTGGTTATATCTGTATTTGGAGCTTCTAATCTTCCATGCTTAGGTGTCACAGGGTGACTTATACTCGAAGTATACTATTTGAAAAGCTTATATTTGAAAAGTATTTGTCTTGAAAGAACTGTGTTTGAAGGATATTTTTTTGAAGGGGTTATACTTGAAAAGTATTTATCTTGAAGGAACTATATTTGAAGGATATTTATTTGAAAGGGTTATACTTGAAAAGTATTTATCCTTGAAGAACTATGCTTGAAGGCTAATTATTTGAAAGGTTTATATTTGAAAGGTTTTTTGTTTTTTAATCTTGAAAGAACTATGTTTGAAAGATATTTATTTGAAGGAAGTATATTTCAAAAAAAATAATTTCTTATTGGAAAGGATTATATTCTAAAGACCTCAATTTAAAAAAAACTTACGGGTGATAGTTGACACTTGAAGGATTTGACTAATTTATTGGGGTTGTTAGCTGAGACCTGATGTGAAAACTATTGCAGCTGCTGAGTTACTACTTGCCTTTACTGTATTGTGATTTTCGGATTTGGGTTGTGTTTCCATTCATTCTTCTGTATCTTATTCTGGTGTTCCGCTGTTACTTGTTATTTTTCCTTCCTTATTGCAGTTGTTATGTCGTTAGCCATATCGCGGGGTCCTTAGATAGATGTCATGTTCTGCCATCCCTATACTTATGCTTGTTCAGTTTATTAGACCAGTGGGTGTCTTGACTAGTCCTCGTCACTACTTCACCGAGGTTAGTCTTGATACTTACTGGGCACTACTGTGGTGTGCTCATGCTACTCTTCTGCACATTTTGTTTTGTTCAGATCCAGGTATTTGTTCGTTAGCTAGCTGTGTGGACTGTTGCTGCGGAGACTCAAGGTAAACCTGCCGCTGCGTTCGCAGGCTTCGGAGTCACCTTCAAGTTTTCATTTTACACTGTTTATTCTTATTTCTGGACAGTTGTATTTAGAAGTTTTCTAGCAAACACTCTGTAGAGCTTATAACTTGTACTACCAGTTTTGGAAATTGTAATAGATTTCTATTTATTTTGTTAGATGTTAATTAAATAATGTTGCTTCAATTAATGTTAGGCTTACCTAGTCCCTAAGATTAGGTGCCATCACGATACCAAACGGAGGGAAATATTGGGTCGTGACAGGTCCAAAATATGAAATAACACCCTAAACCTTGGATATATAGTACATCCTCTAAACTCCAAATTTTGCGGTCAGCACAATTCCAAGCGCGGCCGCGCCCCAGGTCCCGCGGACGGGAAAAAATGGTGCAGCCGCGAAGTTCTTGGGGCTGCACTGATAGGCTTTAGTATTTTGGCCATACATTTCGTATAGATGTCCAAATGATGACGTTTTTACCATTTTGAGAACTAGACACGAAGGACTACAACTTTTGTTTTTGAATCATCTCAAAATTCCTTGTAGATCAAAGGATATAGGCTTCCGAAGTCAGACCAGCGGATCTGTAGAACTTCTTGGAGCGCGGCCGCGGTCAGAATTCCGCGGTCCGCAAAATTTTGAGCGCGGCCGCGAAATTCTGCTTCTGTCCGTGTCCCTCCTTCGCCTCAGTGCCCCAAAATGTGCGGTCCGTGTCCCTCCTTCGCCTCAGCGCCCAAAAATGCGCTGTCCGCGCACCCGAAAGTGCCAGAACAATATTAGAGTACCGAAATGCCCGGACTCACTCAAAACTCATCCGGAACCTCCCGGACACAAACAATATATGAATTTCAATCATAACACACGCCACGGACCTGCTCGCTCACTCAAAACACTGAAAAGAGGTTGTCTATACCCAATATTGACCATGGCCAAACTCCCAAATTTCTTAACTTTACAAATCTCTAAACTTTTATGTTTTGCGCCGAAACGTATCAAATCAATACGGAATGACTTCAAATTTTGCACACAAGTCATAAATGATATAATGTAGGTATTCCAAATTTTCAGAATTGGATTCCAGCCCCAATATCAAAAAGTCAACTCCCCGGTCAACTCTTTTCTTTTAAGCTTCTTAAATAAGAATTGTTCTTTTAATTAAATTCTGAATCTTTCAAAAATCAAAATCGACCACACCCGCGGGTCATAATACTTATTACAAAGTTGCTCGAGACCTTAAGTCACTGAACGGGCCATTAATTCTTAAAACAACAAGTCGGGTCGTTACATTCTCCACCTCTTACACAAACGTTCGTCCTCGAACGTTCTAAGGATTATTCTGAGGTTACCAAATTGATGATTTTACTTTTATACATATACTCATGATTGATTCCACGCTACCGCATTTGAGATAAGCCCGACAACACCATCTCATTTGAGGTTATTTCGTGTATTAACACTTATAAGCCTTTAAGCCAATTCCTTATACTCCAATTAAATTTCAAATTCCCTACATCAAGACACGGTGTTAGTCTCAACCGGCTATAGCAAATCGTGCCTACGCACACATCTACTTTCTTGATAGTGTTGAAGTACTTCAAATATTTTCTGGGGTGTTACATTCTCCCCCGCTTAGGATCATTCACCCTCAAACACATAACATAACTTATCTCTTCTTTTGCACGTCTTAATCTCCCAAATTTTTCTAACTCCCAAATGTTTCAGAAATTTCGGCAGAGTCTCCCCTGTAATTGGGCCTATCCACCTGCCAGAGTAACACCAAAACAACTCCTAACAATACATCCACAATGTATATATCAATAACACCAATCTCGACATCACAAGCACTGCATTATCATAATGATATCAGGACATGAAGCACATCATATGTATTCTCATCACCACATCTCTGGTCTTAAAAGATGTTCATAATTAATTCCAGCATCATCAATTAATCTCATATTAACCACCATCTCATTTCGAATTTTCACAACACTGACAACAGAATATGAGGCATGAAGACCTCATGATTACTTACTCGGATTAATGAGTCATATTTAATGCCACCTGGGCACTCATCTCAAGGCTAAAACTCAATATTTACAGCACGAAAATGGCTGAATATGCAGAGAAAATATACAAGAATTATCAAATAAGCCTAATAGGCATGACTCCCTTTTAATATTATTGTACAAATTAAATTTCACAAAGAGAGAATTTAAACTCATAAATATTTTACCACAAGGACCTCGTCCTTACATAACCTCCATCGCAGCTTGCATCCCAGTTTAAATATTTCACATTATTTAAAAATGCGAGGATCTCGTTCTCAACTCTGAATCACAAGTATGTTGCACATTGTGCCAACTGAAATTTTCAATTTCCTTTATTTCTTCTTTTCAATAAATTTCGTAAATATTTTTTTATAGCACATAACGAACCCTCATACCGGTAGGGCATATAATTCATAAAAATTGGAATCAATTATTCCAAAACACACTAAACCCACTATAGTGAATAATAAACATTACTTTTGGACTTATAGTCCTCAATGGTGTACAAAATAAAATGGCAGACACAGACTCACATCTTTAAATCTCCCAACAGTGATAAACATATAAGTGGGTCACAAACTTATGAAGCTCGCCCATAAGCGAAGCATAATAGGAAGACTCACTTCAATATTCAGATCCGAATCCAACTAAGGGGAAATATTGTTTTTATAACAAATCGGGATCATACCTATAATGACACCATCTGGTGTATCGGCCTCAGCCAAATCATAGTGATTATATTAACGGGCCGGGCCTCCACCTCTAGCTAACTGAGCACATGGAGTATTAACTGGAGTAAAGCTTTTAGCTTGATTGTTCTGATGAAATCCACCCCTCCCAAGTTGGGACAATCTTTCATGATATGCCTAGTATTACAATACTCATAACAACCCCTCTGAGGTCGTGGCTGCTCGTACTGA
Organism: Nicotiana tabacum; assembly: GCF_000715075.1. NCBI lineage: Eukaryota > Viridiplantae > Streptophyta > Magnoliopsida > Solanales > Solanaceae > Nicotiana > Nicotiana tabacum. The sequence continues at coordinate 108,300,134 of NC_134081.1, read as the reverse complement.
GTATGTGTCGGATAACTGGAATAATTACTGTAAGAATCTTGTGTCAGTGGTGTACTATAAACAGGAGCACCCCGAGTAATCTGATGTGTGGACTGATCTGACCGACTGCTCGAACCTCCGCTATAATGGGTCCTAGCTGAAGAGTAAAATCCACTGAACCCTCCAGATCTTCGAGCCCTTTTGGCCTCCTTAGACTTCCTTTTCTCTCCTAAAACACCCTCAATCTTCCTTGCAATCTCCACTACTTGTTGAAATGGAGTATCAGTTTGCAATTCTCGAGCCATGAATATTTTAATATCATAATCGAGCCCCTCAATGAATCTGCGGACACGTTCTCTGATTGTAGGAACAAAGATAGGTGCATGACGGGCTAACTCACTGAACCTGATAGCATATTCTGCCACGGTCATAGTGCCCTAACGCAACCATTCAAACTCTGTGCGCCACACATCTCAGAGAGTCTGGGGAACAAACTCTTTCAAGAATATTTCCGAAAATTGAGCCCAAGTTGGTGGTGTTGCATCGACTAGTCTACCTTCTTCATAGAGTTTCCACCACCGATACGCTGCGCCTCACAGTTGAAATATAGTAAAGGCAACTCCGCTCACCTCCACAATACCCATGGTGCGGAGAATACAGTAACAATTTTTTAGAAATCCTTGGGCATCCTTTGTAGCTGTGCCACTGAAAGTAGGTGGATCATATTTCTTAAACCTTTCAAGTCTCTTTTGTTCCTCTTGTGATGCCTTTGGACTGACCTCAAGTCGAACCGGAATAACAGGTTGTACCGGTGCTACACCCGAAACCTGACCAACGTGAACCTACTGCTCTGGAGTTGTGGTAGGAGTCGGAGCTACTCCCCCAATCTACGAAATATTTGGTGCAACAGAAATTAATCCCTCTTGGGTTAATGCACCAAACATACTCAAGAACTGTGCCAAAGTCTCCTGAAGTCTGGGGGTAACAACAGGTGCTTCTGGTAACTGTCCCCCAACTGAAGCTACTAGTGGCTCCTCAACTGTTGTTCTGAAAGGTGCTCTTGTCGCAGCACATGCCCTTCCTCGACCTCTACCTCGGCCCCGGCCTCTTGTAGCCCTAGCAGTATGTGCGGATGCCTGATCAGCTAACCCAATAGCACGTGTCCTCACCATACGTGAGAGAATGGAGATACAAAGGTTCAAATTCCAAATTCAACAAATTCCGCACGACAGGAATGAAAGAAATGGAATTTTCCTAACAGTTCTATAGCCTCTCGAAGATAAGTACAGACGTCTCTATACCGATCCGCAAGACTCTACTAGACTTGTTTGTGACTCATAGAACCTATGAACCTAGAGCACTGATACCAACTTGTCACGACCCAAAATCCCACGACATGCATCGTGATGGCACCTAGTCTCTAAGACTAGGTAAGCCGATTTCTATTACATTTTGAAGCCATTTTTTTTATTAAATAAGTAACCAAAACTAAACAGCGGAATAAATATGAATATACAACCTCCCAAGACTGCTAGTACTGAGTCACGAACTCTAACTGAATACATAAAATGATCACGAAGACCGAATATACAATACTGTTTGATTAAAAATTAGTAGTACAATGAAATTAAAAGACTCCAAGGGACTGCGACGACCAAGCAGCTCTACCTTGAATCCTTACGGTCCCGCTTTAACTCTGCTCAAGTCCGATATCTCCAATACCTGGCTCTGCACAAAAATGTGCAGAAGTGTAGTATAAGTACACCACGGTCGGTACCCAGTAGGTATCAAGACTAACCTCAGTGGAGTAGAGATGAAGTATAGTCAAGACACTCACTAGTCTAATAGCCTGTGCAATATAATATACAATATAGTAGGAAACGGATAACAATAAGGACATCATAAAACAACCAGTGATATGCACAGCAAGACAATAAAACACCACTTAATATCGCTCAACAAATAATAAATACAAGTACACCCAATTAAATCAAATTCTTCAAATATAATATTCCTCAAATAAATATCTTTCAAATATAATTCTTTCAATTAATACTTTCTAAATAAAAATCCTTTCAAATAAATATTTTGAATATAATTCTTCAATTAAAAAGTCACCATGTGACACCTCATTTCATAATCATAAAAAACGAGTCACCCCATTTTCATATCTCCACGGCACTTCGTGCCCATAATTAAATCATCATATTTTTCTGGCACCTCGTGCCCTCATTTCTCTTCTCAAACTGCACGGACAATTCACATGCCAATATCCTCAATGTATATAAGATCCACATGATCAATTTGTTTCCACTAAAGTGACTTTAGAATTTTTAAATCAAGTAAGAAATCATCAAGGAAATGAGTTTTTTTTTATCTCGTTTGGAGTGAAGAAAATGACATTTCAATTAAAATGAAGCATCCGATGACTACTAATTTGGATGTAAAATCTATTAAATTAAAACATAATAGCAATTTATTTTATTCGAAACAACTCAATTCTCGAAAATAAGTAAAAACCATAAACACAAATCTGTAGAATCTTGTACAAAGAGCCAAAGCCAATACAATACAATAAGGAATACCAAAACACATAATAAAATCAAATAATACATCACGGAAGAATACAAGAATTTACATATCATGGAAAAACAAAATAACCAAAGGCAAGTGCATCCTTAAAAAAATATCAACAAAAGGGCACTCCCGAGGTACCGCCTCGTAGTCCCAAAAGTAAATATGCAAGACAGGGGGATCTCTCGGTATACCGTTCCGTAGTCCCAAAGTAAATATGAAGGGCAGGGGGATCTCCCGGAATACCGTTCCGTAGTCCCAAAGTAAATATGCAGGGCAGGGGGATCTCCCGGTATACCGTTCCGTAGTCCCAAAGTAAATATGATTTCAACAACTGCACATCAAGTGCTCACATATCATCAATGGCTCATCAAGTGTTCAAATATTACAACATATCACAAATTGCACATCGAGTGCGCAAATATTTCAACTTGCCACAGAAATCAACAATACAACATTTTCCACAATAAGGGGTCCATGGCTCGACCATAATGTGCACAAAATCTTAACAAAAATATCCGGGAGTGAACAACTCAACAAAATAATATTTCACATAAATTCAAGGTGGCAATCACACCAAATCATCATATAAAAGCAATTTCAACAAACAAGGGCCTAGGCATGACAAATACAAGATTTAATAAATGTTAATAATTTCCAATTTAATTTCCAAGGGCGTCTAATGATTTTAATCAACGAAATTTGTACATATAAACCAAGTACATACTCGTCACCTCGCGTACATGGTTTTCAATTACACAGTTTGCACATCATACTCAATGCCTATGGGGTATTTTCTTCACTCGAGGTTAAGCAAGACACTTGCCTTTTTGAAGTTAAGTCGATATTCCAAAATTGTCTTCTTGCTTGAATCGACCTCCGGACAACTCAAATCTATCTAAATTAATTGTATAACTTCATTAAACTTCATCAAAAATAATTCCGGATAATAATACGTCGACTTCAAATTTTATTACAAAAAGTCAACAAAAGTCAACGCGAGACCCGCCCCTCGGAACCCGACATAATTTTCATGAAATCAGAACATCCATTCCGATACGAGTTCAACCATACCAATTTTATCGAATTTCAATAACAAATCGACCTCCAAATCTTAAATTTGTGGTTTATGAAGTTTCTGCAATTTTTTCCAAATTTCCTTCTCAAAGTACTAATTAAATGATGAAATCAGTGATATATTCATGTCTAATAGTCAAATCCGAGTTAGAATCACTTACCCCGATGAATATCTTGAAAAACCAACAAAACATCACCTCAAATCGAGCTCCCTAGGTCAAAAATGTGAAATAGTACCCTAAACCTCGGATATATAGTACATCCTCTGAACTCCAAATTTTGCGGTCAGTGAAATTCCAAGCGCGGCCACGCCCCAGGTCCCGCGGTTGTGAAAAAATGGTGCGGCCGAAATTCTTGGGGCTGCACTGACAAACTTTCTCTACAGATATACAAATGCTTATTTCTTTGCCTTTCTGGAAACTAGACACAAAGAGCTACCATTTGCATTTTGGAATCATCTCAAAATTCCTTGTAGATTAAAAGATATAGGTTTCCGAAGTTGGACCAGCGGATCTGCAGAACATCCTGGAGCGCGGCCGCGGACAGAATTGCGCGGTCCACGAAATTCTGCTGCTGTCTGCGCCCCTCCTTCACCTCAGCGCCCCAAATGTGTGGTATGTGTCCCTCCTTCGCCTCAGCGCCCAAAAATGTACGGTCCGCGCCCCCTAAAGTGCCAGAACAATATTAGAGTGTCGAAATGCCCGAACTCACTCAAAACTCACCCCAAAACTCATCCGGAACCTCCCAGACACAAACCATATATGAAATTCAATCATAAAACATGCCACAAACCTTCTCGCGTAATTAAAACACTGAAAAGAGGTCTTCTATACCCGATATTGACCATGGCCAAACTCCCAAATTTCTTAACTTTACAAATCTCTCAACTTCTATGTTTTACGTCGAAACGTATCAAATCAATCCGGAATGACTTCAAATTTTGCACACAAGTCATATATGACATAATGTAGGTATTCCAAATTTTCAGAATTGGATTTCAGCCCCAATATCAAAAAGTCAACTCTCCGGTCAACTCTTTTCTTTTAAACTTCTTAAATAAGAATTATTCTTTTAATTAAATTCTGAATCTTCCTAAAATCAAACTCGACCACACCCGCGGGTCATAATACTTATTTCGAAGTTTCTCGAGACCTTAAGTCACTGAATGGGGCGTTAATTCTTAAAATGACAAGTCGGGTCGTTACAATTTCCTTCACATTCAATCTTATGCGACGTGAAGTGCTTGTTATAAATCAGGAATTTGAGGAATTGTAATGGTACTACAGATGTGGTGCAGGATGTTCCTCCCTGCGTAATTGCTTTTGATAACTGTCGTCGCCTTGTGAAAGGTCGTTCTGTTGTTTCAGCTCCGTATCAGTATTACCTAAGGTTTGAGATTTGGCTTTGATTATCATGACGATTCGAGTTTTGCTATCGCACATTATTTGTGTAATGGTAGGATGCTTGTATATGCATCAGAACAATGAATGACTTGGAAAGGGGCTTACTTAGTGCATGAGATGTTCAATATTTATTTCCGGCGGAGGAAAGGCAATTAGCCTATGAAGGTTCAGGCATGGGTTGATGGAGCAATGAGACTTGGTATTTTCGAGCGTGGTAGAATTTGATCTGTGAGATTGTACCATAGAAGCGGTTGTCAGAGGTAGCGGAGTGTAACAATTTTGAAATCAGATGGATATTTTTAATATTGATGGGCTCGAGGAAGATGATCTTCGGAAAGGTTGGAAGTGCTACAGAGGTAGATTTTGATTTAAGGCAACAACTGGGCAACGAAGGATGAGGAAGGACATATGGGAGGTATCTTGTGGTGGTTAAGTTCCTAGAAGGCCAATCGCGAGAAACATAAGTCGCGTAGTTGCTTAAAGGAGAGGGTTTGACCAAAGTGGGAGAGTGGCAAGGTAGCATATGGGTTACAGGGTAAGATAACTACACGTCTTAAGAAAAGTTTGGAGTGATTGGGATTCTTGGTGGACAGTGACTAGGTCTACAAGCTTAACTTGGAATATCGGCTGCTATATTGAGGAAGATTGGGTGTGACAGGAGGGGGTAGCTTAATATGAAAAAGGATACAACATGACTTTGGGTTAGAATGTATCGTCGCAGGTTTAGTTGATGCCAATGGGGAGTGAACGGGCGTGTACAGCTGGTGGATGAGCACAGGCTCAGGATTGTTTGTTGGATTTGTGGTAATTGTACACAGTGCGGCATTGTGTGAATATGTCGGCATGTAATTTCCACAAGTGGGTTATCTCCTGTGAGCAGGTTAGCAGTCGCGTAGTGTTGACGAAGCTTCTGCGATGAATTTCTACTAACTATTTAGGAAGAGGTCAAATATGTGCATGTGGCTAGTGATTCAGAGTGGCTATGAAGAGTTTAACAGAAAGGTTTCAAGGAGTTTGGTGGGTTCTAGAGTTATGCAATGGTAGCTTCAAGCTAAGTGGGAGAGTCCCACCACCTACAGTTGGAATGCATGGTCGTCTATTTGTAAAATTTTTGGTTATCGGCATATTGATGGGTTATTACGACTAAGGAAAGGGAACATTAGGGGTAATTCGAGCAGAGAAATTGATCAATGTTTGCTATATTTTGCCTTATTGATTCATGTTCAGGCTTTGAGAAGACTCAGAGTTTATGTTTCGTGTAGATGTGATGTACAAGGAAAGTTATTCAGCCGGGTGCTTATTGAGAGAGTGTTCATGTGCTAGCAGAGCCTCGGAGTTGATTATATTCGGGACCGGGTCGGAATGGGTGACTCTCAACAATGGTCCTAGTGGATTCAAAAGTTAAAGTGCGGTACCTAAGGATTTTGAGCTTGTAGTATGGTTAAGTATCGAGCTTTTGCAGCAGATTATGAAAGGGGCTTGGAGTGTTCTACGTTATCTTGGGGTTGCGTTGTAGAATTGGAGGAATGGAAGGAAATAACTTCGGATTCATAGAGGGATTTTCCATAATATGTGTACCAGTTGAAGATGCGAACATGCGCACAAGGAGGGTATGGGATGGTTCGCGGGATTTGAGACAGCGTGGTCTCGTGGAATGAGGTCACTCGGGATGAGTCCGGAAATAGGTTTGTGATGTAATGACTGGAGCTATTATTATTTCTAAGGGAAGTTAAGAATAAATTGGGAAAGGACGGGTCGGCTAACAATGGTTGAATTGGCATGATGGTGGCAATGATCAGTTCTTTTAGCGTATTGAGTTATGCAGGTGATATATGGCGGTACGTGCGAGGCTTGATGGCCACCGTAATTGATTTTATTTGGAGGAATTCAAGTATTATGGCATGTTATGTATAGATGGATCCCGAAAGAGTTACGGTGGTTTAGACCAGTACTTGAGTATTTGTGTGTTCTAAGGTTATGAGAATTTAGTCATGTGTTGCAATGATTCTCCTGAAACAAGTAAAGTGAAAGGTTTCTACAAAGTGAAGTGCGTATCATATTAGTGGTTTAGGAGCTATGATGCAATTCTTGGGTCCTTGCGTATTGGTAAGATAGGTGCGGTGAGCGGCATGCAATTTGAAAGATTAGGGATTAAGGTTGCACTTCGGTATTGACAAGGATGTCACGAGCTCGGAGGAGCAGGAAAAGGAATTTAGATGTTTAGAATAAGCTGGTATTGTCTCCAGCATCACCTAAGATCAGTGTCCTATGTAAGAGGCTTTGCATACTGATTGCGGATTCTTGATATGCTTTACAGCATTAGTGTGACTGGTGGTATGGATGTGCAGACTTGTTACCAAGTGCGGAAGGTCGTGGAAGCGTGTCCCACGGAAAGATTGTGTAAGAGTGGCATGTAATCACTTGATTGAGTGAAGATTGAAACCAAGTATGAAGATTGTTGTAATATCACTGATTCGAGAATTTATGCCTGGAGGGCGCTCGGTTCACTTAGTTGTGAACTGTGGAAGTTTGTTCCGGTTATGATGGTTGATCTTGTGTGTTATGGGAAAAAGGGTTATTATGGATCCTTGAAATGTTATTACCCTAGTGAAATGCGATGAAAATAGGCTTGAGGTTTTTGGATGGATTTAAATATGAATATGAGCTCTATATCAGGCCGGATGTGTTCATTTCAGCATAGCACTCCTTATGGAGGAGTATTCGGACATTGGATGTCATTTCGTCGTCGGCTATTTCATGTAATACTATATTGTGCCGTATGAGTTGTGAAACATCTTGGTAAATTTCTTATGTGTTGAGGTTCCGCATAGCGATGTTGTTATGTGAGCCGGATGGCTCTCGAGATTCAAATCATATATCGAACCTTAGTTGTGCTTGGGTTTTATAGCTTATGGAGCTATCTGTCTCCCCAGGGATAGTATTATACACTTAGCATGCTTGTGGCCGATATTCGGGTATTTTGTAGTAATGAGCATTCTAGCTCGGTAAGTATCTCTTTATGTAGATTTTATGTGTGGATCGGGTGGCACGCTGCCACGGGTATGTTTTTTGGATTGGGTTACACGCCGCAATAATGGGATGTTGAATACAGTCCCCTATATCTATTTTCGTGTGTTTTGTTTTCCATTTTATGAGGAAGGTTCATAACACCTTTTCGGTTGTCTAATTAGTTGTGTGGGTTGAGTAGTCCCTTCCAGAGATTCGTTTTCTTATGTATCACATTCTAGTTTGTAGCTTAGTGGCACATTGCGTCATCATATGAGACTTTTGGTCATGTTTGGGGTGGCTTGTTGCCTGAGCAGCTTATACTGGGTGAGACGAGATTTTTGGATCTGGGATCAGTGCGATCGGATTATATGAAGTATATTAAAGAGAAAATACCATTATTTGGTTCGCAATGGAGTGATGATTCTAGTTAAAGGGAGAGATTCAATGATTTGTTGACTCTGCAGTTGGTTATGAATTTCTACACATATCTTCCGTCGTGGCGGTATTGCAAGAGTTGGAACAAGACTTATATATGTCATGAGGTGTATTGTGAGCATCAAATTCGTGGAATTTCGGCTATTGTTATCAGAGGATGTTATTATGGTCACGTGAGTTATGTAGTGCATAGTATGAATTCAGCAAAGGTATGCAATCATGTATCGGTGCATCGTGTAGTGATTGACAAGGTGTTCGTATGATAGGAATAGACGTGGCAGAGAATTCCGGATGTTGGAATTGGACTCTAAGGCTTATTTGGCTAAGTAAAAAAGGAGAATCTTTAGATTGGCACGAGCTAGTGTGCTCAACTAAGTTGTGGCAACACGGGTAAGTGCACGAGGTATTAAACAGTGATTTCGGACAACCCCAGAGTAGTTCTTAGCACGTTCGAGGACGAACGTATGTTTAAGTGGGAGAGAATGTAACGACCCAACATGTCATTTTGAGCTCTAGCGTGTCGTTCGGCAGTTTGCGGCCAGGAGCAGCTTCACTTCAAGTATTATGACTTGTGCGTATGGTCGGAATTGAATTTCGGGAAGTTCGGAGTTGATTTGAGAGAAAATTCTAATTTTGGAAGCCTTAAGTTGGAGGAATCGGCTAAGGTGTAAATTTTGAGTAAACAACCTCAGAATCGGGATTTGAAGGTTCCATCAGGTTAGTATGATGATTTCGGATTTGGGCGTAGTTTGGATCGGGTTTTGGATGCCCCGAGAGCGTTTCAGCACCTATTGTTGAAGTGAGCATTTTGGAACAATTCCATAAATTTGCGTTGAAGTGCATTTCAATGTTATCAATGTCCGTTTGGGATTTCGAGCCTGGGAATAGCTCCGTATGGTCATTATGGTATTGGGATCACGTCCGAGAGTGGATTTGGAGGTCCATAGGTCATTTTGGGATCATTTGGCGAAAGTTAAAAATTTGGAAATTTTTGAGAAGTTTGACCGGGAGTGGACATTTAGATATCGGGGTTGGATTCCAATTCCGAAAGTTGGAGTAGGTCCATAATGTTAATTATGACTTGTGTGCAAGATTTGAGGTCAATCGGACGTGATTTGATAGGTTTCGGTATCAAATGTAGAAGTTGAATTTCTAAATTTCATTAAGCCTGAAATGGGGTGCGATTCATGAATTCGACATTGTTTGATGTGATTTGAAGTCTCAACTAAGTTCATAAAGTGTTTTGGGACGTTTTGGTATATTTATTTGAGGTCCCGAGGGCCTCGGGTGGATTCCGAGTGGTTAACGGATCGAATTTGAAATTTGAAGAAGAGTTGAGGCAGCTGATATCTGGTGTACCCGCACCTGCGAGGTTTTGACCGCAGGTGAGAAGGACGGGGATGGGCAATGTGTTCTTTAAAAAATGAGGGCTTGGCTCATTTCTTTACCTAATTTCCTCCATGAGAGCCGGTCTTGGAGCGAGTTTGGAGCTCATTCTTCGTCATCAATGCCAAGGTAAGTGATTCCCACTTATTATAAGTTAAATACATGGTTGTATAATGATTTAAACATGAAAATTAGTAGAAATTGTAGGGGTTTTGGTAGAAAACATAGAATTTGGTATTTTTGGATTTTTACCACGAATTTGAGTATGGAATTGGGCATAAAATTATATATTTGAGTTCTTGAGGATTTGGGTAAACTTTATCTTCGAAATATTTCGGAATCTGGGCACATGGGCCCGAGGGTAATTTTTATCGACTTTTCGATCGGGGTTAGAAATTATTACAAATTGGATTATAATGAGTTTTAGAGTATATTTTTATGGGTTTGTATATTTATTGGCTAGTTTTGGAGAGTTGATCATCGGTTTGAGACGTCGGAAGGGCTTGGGAACCTGTTAAGGAGCTTCGGAGCGAGGTAAGTCTCATTTCCAACCTTATAAGAGGGAATTAACCCCATAGGTGAAATTAATTAGTATATTCTTCTAATTGCGGGGACTGCGTACGCACGAGGTGACGAGAGTCCGTAGGTAGCTACTAGTTATGCCTATGTCCGGGTAGTCTAGGTTTACATCATGCCTTGTTAACAATGTTGTCGATTTATGTTATTGTTTGACTTGAGAAGAAGCAAGATTGAGGTTGAGTAATAATTGTCTTGAAAGAATGGAAATTTGAAGAATTTAAAATTTAAAAGGTTTCATTTGAACTTCCTAATTTCGAAAAGAATTGAGAAATATTATAATAGCTTAAGGAATCTATGTGTAACTGCGTCGCATGTATGATTCGCGAGCGGGGTAATTTCCTTAAAAGGTTTCAAGTTGAATTTCCCTTATTTTAAAAAGAATCAAGAAAGAGATATGATTTTAAATGTTAAACTTATATTTGGCCTCGTCGCAGGTATGATTCGCGAGCGGGGTATCTCCTTAAATTTATATTTGACCGCGTCGCATGTTATGATTCGCGAGCAGAGACCGCATCGCATGTATGATTCGCGAGTGCGGAAATTTATAGATACATCTATGGTTCACGCCGTACGACCCTCGGCGATGCACAATTTATTTTTATTGTTGGATTGGGCCGTACAACTTCGACATGACTTGCGCATGATTGTATTAATTGTTTCGGAAATTATAATAATTGATATTGCCTCATTGGCCTGATATATAAACTGTTAAAATGATGAAAATGAATTTAGGAAATTTCTTGTTAACAAAAGAATTGTTTACTTATTTCATGATATCGGGCTTACAGCTGTTCTACGTGATTCATGCTTAATCATATCATTGGTATATTAATTATAGCCCATAGTAAGTATCCGAGTCGACCCCTCGTCACTACTTCTTCGAGGTTATGCGGGATACTTACTGGGTACGCGTTGATTTACATACTCATGCTACACTAGCTGCACATTTTTGTGCAGATACACATATGTTTAGAGGCCTTGCAGGCGTAGAGGCGCGATTATGGCAGGGACTTAGGTGAGCTGCCTTCTTTACGACGATCGCAGCCAACAGAGTCTCCCTCAGAGTATTGTATTTTCTTTTTCTGTCCAATTTACATTCCGGAGAGCTATTGTATTTTATTTTACACTCCTAGTTAATGCTCATGCACTTATGATACCAGGTTTTGGGAGAATTATGGGTTGTGTTGTATTGGAAATTTTAAAGAGATTATTATTTATTTTTGTAAACTTCATCTTTTATGATTTAAATTGAAGGAAAAACATGATTTCAAAAGTAACAAAAATGAGAACTTAATTAAGTATTTATTGTTGGCTTGCCTGACAGTGGTGTCCGGCGCCATCACGACCTTTATGGATTTTGGGTCGTGACACTATTTCCGTTTTACACAATTCTAAATAATTGGAATTCATTTGACAAGGCCTAACCTTTGTAGGGATATTACCCTCAGAGATGTCTTCTTAATAAGGAAGACTTACAATATATTTTTTTCTATCCCAAAATTGGTTCGGATGATCACCACATATCTGTAAAGAAAATTAATTTTTTAATAAATCTATTTTATTAAGTAATTTAGGATTTTTTAAATCCTGTTCAATAGTAAGAGAGCAAATTTCATTTTTTAAAAAAATCAATTGGTTGGACTCTAGAAGAAATATTTTTGGAAATAATCTCGTTCAAAAATTTTTGAATAGGATGAGTTATAAACTGAAAAGTGATTTCCTTGTTATTAAAAGTTCCTGAAAAACTTTTAGTATTCCAATTCACTAGAGGCATTATTTTATGAAAGAAAGTTACCCCTAAAATAACATCTTGATGGATGTCTTTAACCAAAACAAAACTTTAAGGAATGCAAACATTGTTTTGGTAAATATAAGCTTTAGGTAATTTATAAGAAATACCCATTTGACCACTACTAGCATTTTTCAATCTATGTGTGGTTTTATGAAAATATCTCGAAGGTATTACACCTTCTTTTATACAAACTAAATGCCACGACCCAAAAATCTAATCTGTTGTGATGGTGTCTATAGTGGAACTAGGCAAGCCGACTCATTTCCAAACAAACCGATATTTTTCATTTCAAAGATAATTTCAATACTATTTAACATAAAACCTTCATTTAAGGAGTTCAAATCAAAGAAAACAGAAGTGCGGAAAAGAAAACCCCGACATCGGGGTGTCACTAGTCATAAGCATCTACTACAATCTGTCTAATAATATCAAGGCTAACTCAGCCTGGAAAATAGATAAATACAACTAGAGGAGAATAAGAGAGAGAAGAGTAGGGGCTGCGATCGACAAACAACTACCTTGCTATTTCCAAGAAAATCTGCAACCAGAACACTCAATAACCGCTACCGTGTCCAACTACACCTGAATCTGCACACAAGGTGCAGGGAGTAACGTGAGTACGCCAACTCAGTAAGTAACAACAATAAATAAAGACTGAGCAGTAGTGACGAGCAATAAAGCATATAACGTTCATATCATGAAATCTCAGTAAAGTACAACATGCTTTAAAAAAATCAGTGTTTGAATCAAATCATCTCGTTTAAACCCGGTTCCAGTAAAAATCATTTAAAGATATTTTTTTTTCCAACAGTTTTTCAAACAAAGGCTCAAGGTAAAGGTGAGCAAAAAATGATGAAATCATAAACAGCCCCTCGGGCAAAACATCACTCATAAATAGCCCCTCGGTCAAACCTCACAGTCACTCGTGCCACTCGGGCATACCTCACAATCACTCTTGCCGCTCGGGCATACCTCACAATCACTCATGCCTCCCAGTCATTCAGCACTCGACACTCGCACTCAGTAGGTACCTGCGCTCACTGGGGTATGTACAGACTACGGAGGGGCTCCTTCATCCCCAAGCGCTATAATCTGCACGGAAAACTCACGGGCTGCACGGACAACTCACGTGCTATAATAATAAAGTATGCTGCAGGCGGGCATCCCCGATCCACACTCATCCTCACAAATCAGGCCCTCGGCCTCACTCAGTCATTAATATGCTGCAGGCGGGGCAGCCCCCATCCACACTCATCATCACAAAACAGGCCCTCGGCCCCACTCAGTCATAAACCTCTCAAGCCACTCTGACATTTCAGTAAAACAGGGCATTTGGCCCAAAACATTTATATGCATCAAAATAAAGTCATAAAACCGAGTTATGCGGTAAACAAGTATAAACATGATTGAGTATAGATTCTCAATCGAAAATAATGAGAGGATGGTAAGAAACAGCCCCTAAGGGTCCAAACAGCATTGACGCAAGGCCCAAACATGGCATTCAGCCCAATTTACAAAAACTCTTTCTAGAACATATAAGTATCAAAAGGTTTCAACAAAGTATGCAACTTTACAGTTGCTACGGGACAGACCAAGTCACAAATCCCCGACAGTGCACGCCCACATACCCGTCACCTAGCATGTGCGTCACTTCAAAATTAGACCAAAATCCGAAATTAGCTCAACCCCCCTCCCCCCGGGCCCACGTCTCGAAATCTGACAGAATTTACAAAACAAGAAAGCTCATTCACTTACGAGTCTAACCATACCAAATTCATCAAAATCCGACATCGTTTGGTCCTTCAAATCTTTAAATTACTTTCCAAAAATTCCAACCCCTAACCCCTCATTTTCACTAATTACCACGATTAAACAACGGAAAATCACTATATATACAAGTTTTAGGGCTCAAATAACTTACCTCAACGAAACCCCCTTGATTCCCTCTTCAAATCTCTCCCAAAAGCTCCAAAAACCGAATAGAAATGGTGGAAATGAACCAAATTCGCGAAGGGTTCTATTTATGGTTTCTGCCCAGGTGTTTTGCACCTCCGGCAATTTTCTCGCACCCGTGCGACCGCACCTGCGGTCCAAGGAGCCCCACCTACACAACTCACTTAATCACCCAGCTTTCGCACCTGCGGACACCTTCCTCGCACCTGCGGACTCATATCTGCGGTCCCAGGTGCGCATCTGCGAAACCAGCCCAAACTCCTCCTCTCCGCATCTGCGCTCAAGGCCTCGCACCTGCGGGCTCGCAGATGCGGCCAATTATTCGCACCTGCATTCCCAGCCTTGGCCAGTGTCGCCTGCACCTGTGCACTCCCCACGCGCACCAGCGGCCTCGCACCTGCGACCCTTTCTTCTGTAGGTGTGGAAATAGCATAAGCAGCAACTCCAGCTGCAAAGTCAAACTTTGATAAATCTGTTAACCACCCGGAATCACCCCGAGGCCCTCGGGACCTCAACCAAAAATACCAAAAAGTCATATATCGGCATACAAACTTAGTCAAACCTTAGAATCACTCAAAACAACATCCAAACACCAAATTACTCTCGGATTCAAGCCTAAGAACTTCTAAATTTCCAAATTCAGCAACCGATGCCGAAACCAACCAAACCACGTCCGAATGACCTCAAATTTTGCACACACGTCAAAAATGACACTACAAACCTACTCCAACTTCCGCAATTCCATTCCGACCCCGATATCAATTTTTCCACTGCCGACCGAAATCGCCAAATTTCCGATTTCGCCAATTCAAGCCTAATTCTACCACGGACCTCCAAATCACATTCCGGACGCACTCCTAAGTCCAAAATCACCTAACAGAGCTAACAGAACCCGAACCAACTAACCCAATATAACATAATATAGCTGAATAACACAAAAAGAAGTAGAAATAGGAAAATGGGGTTATAAATCTTGAAACGACCGGCCGGGTCGTTACATCCTCCCCCTCTTAAACATCCGTTCGTCCTCGAACGGGTATAGAAACATACCTGGAGTTTCGAATAGGCATGGATATCTGCTCCGCATCTCCCGCTCGGTCTCCCAGGTGGCCTCCTCAACAGGCTGACGTCTCCATTGCACCTTCACTGAAGCTATATCCTTTGACCTCAACCTTCGAACCTGCCAATCCAAAATAACCACCGGCTCCATATCATAAGTCATATCACCCTCCAACTGAACCGTGTTGAAATCCAAAACATGGGACGGAACTCCAATATACTTCCGGAGCATGGAAACATGAAACACTGGATGCACACTCGACAAGCTGGGTGGCAAGGCAAACTTGTAAGCCACCTCCCCTATTCTCTGAAGCACCTCAAAAAGCCCAATGAACTGGGGCTCAACTTGCCCCTCTTCCCAAACCTCATAACACCCTTCATGGGTGATACCTTCAACAAAACCTTCTCCCCAACCATAAAAAACACATCACGGACCTTCCTATCCATATAGCTCTTCTGCCAAGACTGCGTCGTGCGAAGCCGCTCCTGAGTCAATTTCACCTTATCTAATGCGTCCTGAACCAAGTTTGTACCTAAGAGCCTAGCCTCACCCGGCTCAAACCATCCAACCGGAGATCTACATCTCCTCTCATACAAAGCCTCGTACGGAGCTATCTGAATGCTCGACTGATAGCTGTTGTTATATGCAAACTCTGTGAGTCGTAGAAACTAGTCCCATGAACCCCAAAGTCAATGACACAAGCACGCAACATGTCCTCCAATATCTGAATAGTGCGCTCGGACTGCCCCTCCGTCTGAGGGTGAAAAGCTGTGTTCAACTCAACCTGAGTACCCAACTCTCGTTGCACGGCCCTCCAAAACTGCGATGTGAACTGAGTGCCCCTATCTGAAATGATGGAAACTGGGACACCATGCAGGCGAACGATCTCTCGGATGTAAAACTCCGCCAACCGCTTTGAAGAGCAAGTAGTACCAACTGGAATAAAGTGAGCGGACTTGGTCAGCCGATCCACAATAACCCAAATAGCGTCGAACTTCCTCGAAGTTCGTGGGAGCCCTACTACAAAGTCTATAGTGATCCGCTCCCACTTCCACTCTGGGATCTCTAATCTCTGAAGCAAGCCACCCGGTCTCTGATGCTCATACTTAACCTACTGACAGTTTAGACACCGAGCCACAAACCCAACTATATCCTTCTTCATCCGCCTCCACCAATAGTGCTACCTCAAATCCTGGTACATCTTTGCGGCACCCAGATGTATGGAATACCGCGAGCTGTGGGCCTCCTCAAGAATCAACTCTCAAAGCCCATCTACATTAGGCACATATATCCGGCCCTACATTCTCAGCACGCCGTCATCACCAATAGTCACATCCCTAGCATCACCTCTCCGAACCCTGTCCTGAAGAACGAGCAAGTGGGGGTCATCATACTGATGCTCCTTGATTCAGTCATAAAGAGAAGACCTGGAGACCAAACAAGACAATACCCGACTAGGATCCGAAATATCAAATCTGACAAGCTGGCACGCTAAGGCCTGAACATCCAATGCCAAAGGTCTCTCTGCTGCTGGAAGATATGCTAAACTCCCCAAACTCTCTGCCCGGGGACTCAAAGCATCGGCCACCACATTGACCTTCCCCGAATGGTATAAAATAGTGATATCATAGTCCTTAAGAAGCTCTAACCATCTCCGCTGATGCAAATTAAGATCCTTCTTCTTTAGCAGATACTGCAGACTCTGGTGATCAGTATAGATCTCACAATGAACCCCATACAAATAATGATGCCAAATCTTCAAGGCGTGAACAATGGCTGCTAACTCAAGATCATGGACAGGATAGTTCTTCTCATGGGTCTTCAACTGGCGCGATGCATAGGCGATCGCCATACCTTCCTGCATCAAAACACAACCAATGCCTATCCTCTAGGCATCATAATACACGGTGTAAGAACCTGAAGCTGATGGCAGAACTAATACTGGAGCTGTGGTCAAAGCAGTCTTGAGCTTTTGAAAGCTCTCCTCACATTCATCCGACAACCTAAATGGAGCACCCTTTTGGGTCAATTTGGTCAAGGGCGCTGCAATAGATGAAAATCCCTCCATAAAGCGACGATAGTAACCCGCCAAACCAAGAAAGCTCCTAATCTCCGTGGCAAAGGACGGTCTAGGCTAACTCTGCACCGCCTCTATCTTCTTCGGATCCACCTGAATAACCTCGTTGGACACCATGTGCCCCAGGAATGCTACTGAACTAGGCCAAAAATCATATTTGGAGAACTTTGCATAAAGCTTCTCCTCCCTCAATCTCTGTAATACAATCCTCAAATGCTGAACGTGCTCTTCCTGGCTACGAGAGTACACCAGGATGTCATCAATGAATACAACAACGAATGAGTCCAAATAGGGCTGGAATACACTGTTCATCAAATGCATGAACGCTGCTGGGGCATTGGTCAGCCCAAAAGACATCACCAAGAACTCATAATAGCCATATCGGGTTCTAAAAGCTGTTTTGAGAATATCTGAAGCCCGAATCTTCAGCTGGTGATGACCGGACCTCAAATCAATCTTGGAGAACACCCTCTCTCCCTGAAGCTAGTCTAATAAATCATCAATACGAGGCAAAGGATACTTATTCTTGACTGTGACCTTGTTCAACTGCCTGTAATCAATACACATTCTCATCGAACCATCCTTCTTCTTCACAAATAGAACTGGTGCACCCCAAGGTGACATACTAGGCTGAATAAACCCCTTATCAAGAAGTTCCTGAAGTTGTTCTTTCAATTCCTTCAACTCCGCCGGTGCCATATGGTATGGTGGAATAGAAATGGGTTGAGTGCCCGGCACCAAATCAATACCAAAGTCAATATCCCTGTCAGGCGGCATGCCCGTCAGGTCTGCAGGAAACACATCCGGAAAATCACGTACCACCAGAACAGAATCAATGATAGGAGTCTCTACACTAACATCCCTCACAAAAGCCAAATAAGATAGGCAACCCTTCTCAACCATGTGTTGAGCCTTCAAATATGAAATCGCCCTACTTGGTACATAATCTACAGAACTGCTCCACTCAACCCTCGGAATTCCCAGCATAGCTAACGTCACCGTCTTAGCGTGACAATCTAGAATAGCATGACATGGAGATAACCAATCCATACCCAATATCACAACAAAGTCAACCATACTGAGCAACAATAGATCCACTTGGGTCTCTAGACCCCCAATAGTCACCACACATGACCGATATACGCGATCCACAATAAGAGTATCGCCTATAGGAGTAGATACATGTACAGATGAAACTAAGGATTCACGGGGCATATCTAGAAAATGAGTGAAATACGAGGAAACATATGAATACGTGGAACCAGGGTCAAATAATACCAAGGCATCTCTGTGACAAACTGAGACAACACCTATAATCACAGCATCTAAAGCAATAGCATCCGGTCTGGTAGGGAGAGCATAGAAACGGGCCTGACCACCCCCTGATCTGCCTCCCCCTCTAGGGTGACCCCTAGCCGACTGACCTTCACCTCAAGCTGACTGGGTGGAAGGTGAGGTAACTGGTGTTGTAGTCGGAGGATGACTCCTCTGCTAAGATAGACCTCCATGACGATGAGGACACTGCCTCCACATATGCCCAAGCTCCCCACACTCAAAACAACTCCCTGGTGCTGGCGGCGGAAACTGAAGGGAACCCCTAGCACCAAGATGACTGGTAGAAGAACCTGGCATTGAAGAGCCCTGAACAGGTGGAGCACGGGACGAACTCTGAACTGGAAGGTCACTAAGTGATGAGTGGCCCTGATGAGAACTGTGAGATCCATGGCCAGATGATGCACCCCAATGAAATGGCTGAGCTGACTAAGCCTGTCTGAAATGACGACCTCTACCGTGCTGGAACTGACCCCCAAAAGGAGCACCGCTGAATCCACCCTGACCACGAGGCCTCTTGGCCTCCCGCTCAACCCTTTCCTGACCGCGAATCATCTCAATTTGCTGAGCAATGTTGACAACCTCATCAAAGGTAGCACCCGAAACCCGCTCCCTGGTCATGAGCAACTGTAGCTGATAAGTGAGGCCATCAATAAACCTCATGATCCTCTCTCTGTCCGTGGGAACCAATCAGATAGCATGACGGGCCAACTCGGAGAACCACATCTCATACTGTGTCACAGACATATCACCCTGGCGAAGCTGCTCAAACTGTCTGTGCAGCTCCTCTCTGCGGGATCGAGGCATGAACTTCTCCAAAAGGACCATGGAGAACTGCTGCCAAGTAAGGGGTATTGCGCTAATAGGCCTACGCCTCTCGTAAGTCTCCCACCATCTGAGTGCAGCCCCAAAAAACTAAAAGGTAGTGAATGAGGCCCCACAAGTCTCCAAAATACCAGTAGTACGGAGTATCCTCTGACACCTGTCCAAAAAGTCCTGAGCATCCTCTCTCTCTGTGCCACTAAAAGGTGGTGGCTGAAGTCTCCCAAACCTCTCCTACCTACGCTGATCATCCACAGGCATAGCAGGAACCACATAATCTTGAGCAACAGCAATCGGCTGGGCTGGTGGTGCCTCTGGTGTCTGAAGTCCCTAAATAACCTGCTCAGATGTGCGAGCGACGGGAGTCTAAGTGCCTCCCCTTGCCTGAGAAGTTGTTGCGGCCATCGAAATAGAGACTGCCTAAGCAAGGTCAGTACACGCTGTCAGAATCTGAGCTAGGGCCTCCTGAAGGCCTGGAATCACAATAGGCACAGGTGGTGTCTGAGCTAGTGCATCAGCAACTGGAACTTGGTCCTGATGTGGGACAATCGGTGGATCTGCAGGTACTGCCCCAGCTGTTGTACGGGCTGCACCTCTTCCCCTACCACGACCTCTACCGCAGCCTCGGCCTCTCGGGGCCTTGGCTGGTGGTACTGGTGGCTAGCCCTCCTGACCGGTAACACGAGTCCTTACCATCTGTGAGAGAATGAAACAACAGATGTTTAATCACTAGAATCAACAAATTCGCATGACAATAATTCAAGAATGTGAAGTTTCCTAAAGGTTCTGCAGCCTTCTGAAGATAAGTACAGACGTCTCCGTACCGATCCGCAAGACTCTACTAAACTCGCTCATGACTCGTGAGACCTATGTAACCTAGGCTCTGATACCAAACTGTCAAGACCCAAAAACCTAATCTGTCGTGATGGCGCCTATCGTGGAACTAGGCAAGCCGACTCATTACCAAACAATCCGATACTTTTCATTTCAAAGATAATTTCAATACTATTTAACATAAAACCTTCATTTAAGGAGTTAAAATCAAAGAAAATAGAAGTGCGAAAAAGAAAAGCCCGACATCGGGGTGTTACTAGTCATGAGCATCTAATACAATCTGTCTAATAATATCAAGGCTAACTCAGCCTGGAAAATATCTAAATACAACTAGAGAAGGATAAGAGGGAGAAGAGCTGGGGCTGTGATCGCCAAACAGCTACCTAGCTATCTCCAAGAAAATCTGCAACCAGAACACTCAATAACCGCTACCGTGTCCAACTGAACCTGAATCTGCACACAAGGTGCAGAGAGTAACGTGAGTACGCCAACTCAGTAAGTAACAACAATATATAAAGACTGAGCAGTAGTGACGAGCAATAAAGCATATAACGTTCATATCATGAAATCTCAGAAAAGTACAACATGCTTTAAAAAAATCAGTGTTTGAATCAAATCATCTCGTTTAAACCCGGTTCCAGTAAAAATCATTTAAAAATTTTTTCCCAACAGTTTTTCAAACAAAGGCTTAATGCAAAGCTAAGCAAAAAATGATGAAATCATAAACAGCCCCTCGGACAAAACATCACTCATAAACAGCCCCTCGGGCAAACCTCACAGTCACTCGTGCCACTCGGGCATACCTCACAATCACTCTTGCCACTCGGGCATACCTCACAATCACTCATGTCTCCCAGTCACTCAGCACTCGGCACTCGCACTCAGTAAGTACCTGCGCTCACTGGGGTGTGCACAGACTCCGGAGGGGATCCTTCAGCCCAAGCGCTATAATCTGCATGGAAAACTCACATGCTGCACGGACAACTCACGTGCTATAATAATAAAGTATGTTGCATGCGGGCAGCCCCGATCCACACTCATCCTCACAAATCAGGCCCTCGGCCTCACTCAATCATAAATATATTGCAGGCGGGTAGCCCCGATCCACACTCATCCTCACAAATCAGGCCCTCGACCTCACTCAATCATAAACCTCTCAAGCCACTCGGGCATTTCAGTAAAACAGGGCATTCGACCCAAAACATTTATATGCATAAAAATAGAGTCATAAAACCGAGTTATGCGGTAAACAAGTATAAACATGACTGAGTATAGATTCTCAATCGAAAACAATGAGAGGATTGTAAGAAACATCCCCTAAGGGTCCAAACAGCATTGGTGCAAGGTCCAAACATGGCATTCAACCCAATTTACAGAAATTCTTTCTAAAACATATAAGTATCAAATAGTTTCAACAAAGTATGCAACTCTATAGTTGCTACGGGATGGACCAAGTCACAAATCCCCAACAGTGCACGCCCACATACCCGTCACCTAGCATGTGCGTCACTTCAAAATTAGACCAAAACCCGAAATTGGCTCAAACCCGACCCCCGAGCCCACGTCTCGAAATCCAACAAAATTTACAAAACTAGAAATCTCATTCACTCACGAGTCTAACCATACCAAATTCATCAAAATCCGACATCGTTTGGTCCTTCAAATCCTTAAATTACTTTCCAAAAATTCCAAGCCCTAACCCCTCATTTTCACTAATTACCATGATTAAACAACGGAAAATCACCATATATACAAGTATTATGGCTCAAGTAACTTGCCTCAATTCCCTCTTCAAATCTCTCCCAAAACCTCCAAAAAACGGATAGAAATGGTGCAAATGAACCAAATTCGCGAAGGGTTCTATTTATGGTTTCTGCCCAGGTTTTTCGCACTTGCGGCCATTTTCTCGCACCCGCGCGACCACACATGCGGTCCAAGGAGCCACACCTATGCAACTCACTTAATCACCCAGCTTCCACACCTGCGGACACCTTCCTCGCACCTGCGGACTCGCATCTGTGGTCCCAGGTGCGAATCTGCGAAACCAGTCCAAACTCCTCCTCTCCACATCTGAGCTCAAGGCCTCGCACTTGCGGGCTCGCAGATGCGGCCAATTCTTCACACCTGCGTTCCCAATCTTGGCCAAGCGTCTCCCGCACCTGCGCACTCCCCACGCGCACCAGCGGCCTCGCACCTGCGACCCTTTCTTCCGTAGGTGCGGAAATAGCAGAAGCAGCAACTCCAGCTGCAAAGTCCAACTGTGAAAAATCCGTTAACCACCCGGAATCACCCCAAGGCCCTCAGTACCTCAACCAAAAATACCAACAAGTCATATATCGGCATACAAACTTAGTCAAACCGTCAAATCACTCAAAATAACATCCAAATACTAAATTACCCTTGGATTCAAGCCTAAGAACTTCTAAAGTTCCAAATTCGGCAACCGATGCCAAAACCAACCAAACCACGTCCGAATGATCTCAAATTTTGCACACACGTGAAAAATGATAGTACGAACCTACTCCAACTTTCAGAATTTCATTCTGACCCCGATATCAAATTTTTCACTGCCGACCGAAATCGCCAAATTTCCAATTTTGCCAATTCAATCCTAATTCTACCACAGACCTCCAAATCACATTTCGGACGCACTCCTTAGTCCAAAATCACCTAACGGAGCTAACAGAACCATCAGAATTCAAATTCGAGATCGTTTACACATAGGTCAACATCCGGTTGACTTTTTCCAACTTAAGTTTCTACTTAAGAGACTAAGTGTCTCAATTCAATCTGAAACCACTTCGGTCCGAACCAACTAACGCGATATAACATAATATAGCTGAATAATAAAATGAAAAAAATAGGGTTATAACTCTCGAAACGACCGGCCGGGTCGTTATATTAAATCTACTCCACTATCAAATAAAGCAATAAATTCTTTTTTGAAATTATAATCAATAAGAAGAGTTATTTTTATTAAAAATTTTTGTGTAGTAAAATAATGGAGTTTTTGCAAAAATTCATCTTCTGCATAATTAATAGCTCCTAATAATTTATCAACTGACGATTCTTCATCGTCTGCTTTTTCAGTAATATCAATACTGAATTCTTCTTCAAGGTCAGAGTTTTCTAATTTAAAAGCTCTTTTGTCTAAGGCTATATTAGAAGCCTTTAACTCCGGGATTTCTCTTTTGAGATTATTAATCTCATCATTTAAATCTTGGACAGTAGTAATTCTATCAGGCAATGATTTTTTTCTAATCATTTTCTTTATATCAGACATAATAAAAGGTCCTTTTTGAGATGGAATCTCTGTACAAGGTATATCTTCTATTTTCTACCTACTTCAGAAGTTGTAGGTAACTTTTCTAGTATTTGGGACCTTAACTAAGGGTCTTTAATAACCCTAAGAAGTTCTATAATACTATCATTTGTTAAGATATTAATACTCATGCCCTTGTATTGAGAATAAATATTAAAACGTTCATCATCAGTGTCACAACACTGTTTTGAGCATTGCCCCTTATCACAAAGTCCTTGCTCAGCTTGAGAAGAGGAAATATAATTCTCTTCTTGAAAGACTCTTAAGTCTTCATCAGTAGATGATTCTTTATCACTATTTTCAGGGCTATTATCCGGAGAAGAGTTTAACAAAATTTTATACAAAGAATCTTTGATATTATCATCTAAGTCAAGACTCTTAATCTTATCCTTGACTTTACTGTCTTTATCATAATGACCTACCCTACCACATTTACAATAGGCCTGGGGATTTTTTGCTTTTATAAAATTCTTTTTTGCTTTATGAAAATTTTTTCTTCTTTTAGTTTTTTCAAATCTTTTTTCAGAAGAACCTTTTTTCTTTCTATGAAAATCTTTTTTCTTATGAGAATATTTTTTCCTAGCAGGCATATTAATTGCAAATTGTTCACAAAATCCATCCAATTGTTGTCTTTCATTAAGACGATGTTTCTTGATTTCGTGATTTAACTTAATCTCATTACATAAAGCTAAACCTTCTTGAGTGCATACACTAACTAATTTGCCATAGGAGTACTGATTATAATCAATACTCATTATTATTCCTATAAGGGTCTTTCTAACCCTTTCAGCAAAAAGTGGTGGGAGTCCATCAATAAATTTGGACTTTCAGTGAGTGCTATTATACTCTGTTAATTCCATTACTCTAGAAAGAAAATCATCTTTATATCATCTAAAAGATGTTAGGGTTTTACATCTAAGATTTTGAAGCATGGTCCTAATAGTTTTACTATTGTCAGACCATCTTCCAGAAAAATATTCTATAATATTTATAATTAACTATAAACAGTATTCTGAACATCTTGTCCATTTTCTGATTTAACATAATGCATAATTAAATGTCTCTGGCCATCATTGAGATAATTATCCCACCATCCTTTAAGTTGACCAGTGAAACCAGCTATTATCATTTCTACAATAGTATTTTCAGAATTCTTATTAACTTTACAGATAGTACTGTACATAAGCATTCTATGTAAGGTGATATAAATTTGTCTATCTATAAGGCCATCTATGTTCCATTCATAGATGTTTGTACCACTATAACCTTGATGGTAATGGTCATTATCTTATTCGTCAAAAAGAACATCTTGTGGGGTTGGTCTAGGATAATAGAACATCCGTTAAACTGGTTTTCGAGCATATTGTTCAGAGATTTTATTAATCTCATCTGAGACTTGAAGTCTCGTATCTTTATTATATGATTGCTCTAAATTTAGAGGGCTAACACTAAATTTCTCAAATTTCTTATTAAGAAGTTGTTCAAGGATTTCAAGATTATTGATCTTAAAATCCTTGATTTCAGGAGGTGGTTGAATACTAGTGGTAGTGATTTTCTCTTTACCCTTAGTATTTTTCTCAGTAAGTTTTTGGACTTCAGCTATAAGCTTGTCCAATCTTTCATGAATAGAAACAATTTGTTCACCCAGAATACTAATATAAATATTAGTATAATTCTTCTGAGTAAGCAAATTATTCAGATGTTTAGCAGTTATAACAACAGTGTCATTTTCAAATAATTTTTAAAAAGCATTAAGGTATACTACTTTATCCTTTTCGCCTATTTGAAAAGATTGTTGTGGTGAAAAAACTTATTTTGTAATCTCAGCAATAGTGAACTTATAATCTCTTTCTAATATCGAAATATAATTATGAAGATATTTTGATATAAACCAAGGAACAAAAGCAATAATTTTATTATGTTTGCTAATATCATTATAAAAATCATCTATGAAGAAAGTTTTCAATTCTTCATTAAAATTATCAAAAAATCATTTTCTAAGAAGTTCCCATATGGGTTTTTTAAATTCTTTACAAATCATTTTTCTTGCCGGTGATCCCGGACTAAAATCTATTTGGTTTCTATCCATTAAGACCATTTGAAAAATCCATTTCGGATGCAGTTGGGTCAAGATCTGAATCAACCTTAACCATATTATCTTGACCGATTTTAATATGATCAATTCTATTATTATCTCTAATTTGTGAAGTAGATGCTCTATAAGAAAAATCTACCATATAATCAATTGGACAAATATAAGAGGAATTTGATCTAGTTAATCTAGATGATAAACTTCTATTATCAATCTGAACGGGTTCCTCATTGAACTGATCTTAATTGTTCCATCTGAGGTTTGTTCTATATCTGTAACCTCAGAATTACCAGTGCTTTGAGGGACTATTGCTTCCTCTATGGCCCATTCTTTGGAGAAATTTATTTTGTCCCATTTAATAGGCCTTCTGGTAGTAACTTTAGATCTACCAAAAATAGTTTTTATTAAAATAGTTTCATTTTTGAAATTCATAATTTTACACATAGGTTTTGAAGTATATAAAGGCTTATAATAAATCCTATAACATATACATATAACTTCAGTACCAGGTAAATAATCATAACTGTCACGACCTAATTTTCCATCAGTGTGGCGTCGTGACGGCACCTAGTCTCTATAACTAGGTAAGCCTAACATTTTGCAGAATAATGAAATAAAAATATAAATTTAACAAACTATTCAAAAATACACAACAAATCTCAAAACCCGGAACATCATGAATCACAAACTACAGAAGGAAAAATCTAGTGTCTCTATACATCAGAGTCTAATAAGGAAAAATACAGAAGATAATGGACATGAAAAAGAGTAGAAGGGGACTCCGAAGTCTGCGGACGCGGCAGATATACCTTGAAGTCTCCAAAGCTGTCTCGGCTCACTGATAGTGCGGCTGATAAGGTGCACCTGGATATGCACACGAAAAATATGTGCACAGAGTAGCATGAGTACACCACAATCGGTACCCAGTAAGTGACAAGCCTAACCTCGGTTGAGTAGTGACGAGGTTAGGTCAGGGCCCTACTGGTAAATATATAATAATACAATATAGAGTGTAATACTGCAATAAAATAAAGGCTGAAATTTAACAACAATGAAATCATAGAAGGTAACAACTCAGTACACAGAAACACAACAGGGGATCTCCCTAGATACCGTCTCGTAGTCCCAAACGTAAATGTGCAGGGGGTCTCCCGGAATACCATTCCGTAGTCCCAAAGTAAATGTGTAGGGGGATCTCCCGAAATACCGTTCCGTAGTCCCAAAGTAAATATGCAAGACAGGGGAATCTGCCGGAATACATTCCGTAGTCCCAAAGTAAATATGCAGTACAAGGGGATCTCTCAGAATACCGTTCCATAGTCCCAAAGTAAATATACAGCGCAATCAATAGAAATGCAACTACATCACGAAATCTTACGATTTAGACTAAGTACCAGTCAAGGAAGAAGCAGGAAATTCACTAAGCATGTTGCACAGAGTTCACATAGGCAATTAAGACACGTAGACATGATGTATTAGACTAAACAGGATAGCTACGCAAATGGGAATAACTCAATTAAGAATAAAAATAGATTAATACTCATAAAAAAGGTATAACTCAAAATAAAAGGAAAACAAGAATGCTGCTCAGTAAGAAAATCGGGGTTTTCCATAACTAGTACGTGTACGTACTCGCCACCTCACATACATGGCGCTCACATATCACAATAGTTCCAACTCTTAAGGGGATTCCCCCACACAAAATTAGGCAAGCCACTTACCTCGAGTCAAGCTCAGTCAATCCGTAAGAATGCCCTTTCCTCGATTATCCGACTCCGAATGGCCCAAATCTAGCCAAACCCAATTACATATCATAAATACAACAATAATAGACTCATCTAATTAACGAAATCAACACTTTAACAAAAATTCCAAAATTAACTCAAAAATTGCATGTGGGGCCCACTTCTCGGAATCGGGTAAAAGTCATAAAATACGAAAACCCGTTCACTCACGAGTCTAACCATATCAAATTCACTAAAATCTGACAACAAATGGTCTTCCAAATCCCCAAATCAAACTTTCAAATCCCTAGCCTCAAATTCCAAATTTCCACCTTAAATACACACTAACTAGGTGGGAAAATATAAGGGGAAGCAAGATTATTGATCAAAAATAAGCACAAGGGACTTACCTCAAGAGACCCCTCTAAAATGCTCTCAAGAAATCGCCAAACCCGAGCTCAAAATGTTGAAAATGAGCAAAAATCTTGAACACTTACATTTGAGTGTTTTGTCTAGACATCTCGCACCTGCGAGCCTTCAACCACACCCGCGGTACTGCACCTGTGGAAATTCCATCGCAAGTGCAAAAATCACTTAAGGGGGACTGAGTCCGCATCTGCGAATAAGGGCCGCTTCTGCGAGCCCGCATCTGCGCTTCTCTTCTGCTTCTGCGGATCTATGGCCGCACCTGCAGTCCCAGCTGGACAGGGTGAAAACCACTTCTGCGGCTCCATGGCCACTTCTGCAGCGCCGCACCTGCGGCTCAAAGTGCGCAGGTGCGATTACACCAAGTGCAGCAGCTTCAGCAATTGCATAAGTCCCAAACTCAATTCGTTAAGCATCCGAAACTCACCCGAGGCCCCCGGGACCTCGACCAAACATACCAAACAATCATAAAACACTATACGAATTTAGTCGAGCCCTCAAACCGCATCAAACAACGGTAAAATCATAAATCATCGTCCGATTCAAACTTAAAGAATTTAAAACTTTCAAATTCGACAATTGATGCCGAAAACAATCAAACCACGTCCGATTGACCCCAAATTTTGCACACAAGTCTTATTTCGACATTACGAACCTACTCCAACTTCCGAAATTGTATTCCAACCCCGATATTAAAATTTTCACTACTGGTCCAAATCTCCAAAAATTTGACTTTCGTCATTTCAAGCCTAAATAAGCTACGGACCTCCAAAACATAATCCAGACACGCTCCTAAGTCCAAAATCACCCAACGGACCTAACAGAACCGACGAAATTCCATTCCAGAGTCGTCTTTACACAGTTCCAACCACGGTCAAAATCCTAAGACTTAAGCTTTTGTTTAGGGACTAAGTGTCCCAAATCACTCTAAACACCAAAACAAAACCTCCCGGCAATTCACAATAGCAGAAAAAGATATGGGAGAAGCAGTAAATAGGGTATTGGGGCTATTACTCTCAAAACGACTGGTCGGGTCATTACAATAACCATGTAATTTGATACTTAAAACTAAAGCATCTAAAGAATTTTCATCATTAAGAGAAATTTGCAAATTAGGATAAGTATTAAAATAAACTGGGCCATAGGCTAAACTGGTCTGTACAGTTCCTATAAGGGATTTCTTCCAGTTTTGGTTTCTGCCATCTCTGAGAGCTGCTATAAAGCTTTCAGGTAAGCCTCTTAAGGTAAGTAGCTTGAAGGCAACTTGTATTAAACCTATATGCATGAATCTATGCATGTCCTTATAAGGGGCTAAGTCATTTTCAGATATTAATCTAAAGGTAGCACTATCACTATCTACTGTGATCCTCTCTTCAGTAGTTTTAACTACTTGTTTGAAACCTAGTTTTTCAAAGGTTCCTAACTGGTATATAACCTTAGGTTGGATCTTAGGAATTGTCCATTTATTAAGCAAGTCTAATTGTTGAGGCAATTCATATTCTTCTTTTCTACTATTTTTAACAGTAGCCTTTTTCCTAATGATATTCATTAAGGAATAGAAGCGTTAAACTTAGCACCTATCTCTAGAGTGTTAACTGGCTCTGATACCAAGGGGTTCCAGGATAGCTTCAAATGGAGCTTTAGGGTGAAATACATGTAACGACCCGACCGATCATTTTGAGCTCTAGCACGTGGTTCGGCAGTTTGAGGCCATGAGCAGCTTCACTTCAGGTATTATGACTTTTACGTATAGTCGGAACTGAATTTCGGGAAATTCAGAGTTGAATTGGAAAGAAAATTTTCATTTCAAAATTCTTAAGTTAAAAGAATTGACTAAGATTGGATTTTAGAGTAAACGGCCTCAGAATCGAGATTTGAAGGTTCCAGCAGGTTTGGGAGCTCGTCCGGAAGTGGATTCGGAGGTCCATAGGTCATTTTGGAGTCATTTGGCTAAAGTTAGAAATTTGAAGGTTTTTGAAGAGTTTGACCGAAAGTGAACTTTTTGATATCGGGGTCGGAATCCAATTCCGGAAGTTGGAGTAGGTCTGTAATGTCAAATGTGACTTGTGTGCAAAATTTGAGGCCAATCGGACGTGATTTGATAGGTTTCAGCATCGAATGTAGGAGTTTGAAATTCTAAAGTTCATTAAGCTTGGGATAGAGTGCGATTCATGAATTCGACGTTGTTTGATGTGATTTGAAGGCTCGACTAAGTTCGTAATGTGTTTTGGGATGTGTTGATATAATTGGTTAAGGTCCCGAGGGCCCCGGGCGGATTCCGTGTGGTTAACGGATCGAATTTGGAATTTGAAGAAGAGTTGAAGCTTCCAGCTTCTGGTATGCTCGCACCTGTGCATGGGCAGCCGCAGGTGCGAGCCACCAGTCACAGGTGTGAAGGTGAAGGGCTGGCCAGCAACCGCAGATGCGAGGTATTTTGGCACACCTGCGAATGCGCAGGTGCGAGGATTGGGCGCAGAAGCGGATGGATGCGCAGGAGCGAAGGGGCAGGCGCACCTACAGTTGCGCAGAAGCGATCCATTGTCCGCAGGTGCGGTGCCAGGCCAAAAGGGAGAAATGCGCACCTGCGAGGAATTTGTCTGCAGGTGCGGAACTGCAGGTGCAAGTGTGACTCCGCAGGTGCGAAAATCGCAGAAGGCAGAACCTTCATTTATGTCCGCAGTTGCGTATGCTTAGCCCATTTTCTTCATGTTTTGGGCGATTTTGGAGCATTTGGAGAAGGGATTTCAACTAGCAACTTGAATGTAAGTTAATTTTACACACTTTGAGTTGAATACATAGATTTTTGGGTGGATTATAACTTATAAATCTTGGAAATCAAAGGTTTAGATGAAAAACCTATATTTTTATAAAAATGAGATTATAACTACGAAAATGGTTATGGAATTGGATGAAAATTATATATATGAGTTCATGAGGCTATGGGTAAACTTTATCTTCGAAAATTTTTGAAATCCGGGGACGTAGGCCCGAGGGTGATTTTATCGACTTTTCAAGCGGAGTTAGGAATTGTTGTAAATAGGATTATAATGAGTATTTGAGTAGGTTTGCACAATTATTCGCTAGTTTTGGAGCGTTGTGCATCGATTCAAGTTGTTTGAAAGGCACGGAAGCTAGTTATGGAACTTCGGAGCGAGGTAAGTCTCCTTTCTAACCTTGTAAGAGGGAATTTACCCCATAGGTGAAATAAATTAATGTGTGCTCTTATTTGTGGGGGCTACGTATGCACGAGGTGACTGGAGTCCATGCGTAGCTACTATTATGCTTACATTCGGGTAGTCTAGGACCCAAAAACATTCTTTACTTGTAATATTGGAAATCTTGTTGTCAATTCAAAATGCTTAAATCATATCGAACTTGTCACGACCCAAGTTCCCCTCCGTATGACGTCGTGATCCCACCTAGTCTCTATGACTAAGTAAGCCTAACATAATGAAAACATGAATTAAATAACTAACTGTTTAAAATATATAGTGATCCTAAAACCTGGAACATCATAAGTCACAAGCTACAGAAGGAAACTAGTATCTCTATACACCAGAGTCTAATAACAGAAGTAAGGAAGGTAAATTACATAGGAGAGAATAGAGGTGGACTCCGAGGTCTGCGGACATGGTAGATATACCTTGAAGTCTCCGTATAGCAGCAAGCACTCTCAGCTAGTAACGGGGCTGATAAGAAGTACCCGGATCTGCACACAAAACATGTGCAAAAGAGTAGCATGAGTACCCCACAATCGGTACCCAGTTAGCGTCAAGCCTAACCTCGGTAGAGTAGTGATGAGGTCAGGTCAGGGCCCTACTGGTAAATATATAATAAAATAATATAGAGTGTAATACCGTAACAAAATAAAGGCTGAAATTTAACAACAATGAAATTATAGAAGGTAAGAGCTCAGTACACAGAAACACAACAGGGGATCTCCCAAGATACTGTCTCGTAGTCCCAAACATAAATGTGCAGGAGGATCTCTCGGAATACCGTTCCGTAGTCCCAAAGTAAATATGTAAGACAGGGGGATCTCCCAAAATACCGTTCCGTAATCCCAAAGTAAATATGCAGTACATGGGAATCTCTCGGAATACCATTCCGTAGTCCCAAAGTAAATATGCAGTACAGGGGGATCACCCGGAATACCGTTCTGTAGTCCCAAAGTAAATATGCAGTACATGGGGATCTCCCGGAATACCGTTCCGTAGTCCCATAGTAAATATGCAGCGCAAAAAATAGAAAAACAACTACATCACGAAATGTTACGATTTAGACTTAGTACCAGTCAAGGAAGAAGCAGGAAATTCACTAAGCATGATGCACAGAGTTCACATAAGCAGTTAAGACACGTAGACAAACTGTATTAGACTAAACATGATAGCTACACATATTGGAATAACTCAATTAAGCATGAAAATAGATTAATACTCGTTAAAATGGTATAATTCAAAATAAAAGGAAAACGAGTTGCTGCTTAGTAAGAAAATCGGGTTTTTTTACACAACTAGCCCGTGTACGTACTCGTCACTTCACGTACACGACGCTCACATATCACAATAGTTCCAAATCTTAAGGGGTTTTCCCCCACACAAAGTTAGGCAAGCCACTTACCTCGAACCAAGCTTAATCAATCGGTCATAATGCCTTTCCCACGAATATCTGGCTCTGAACGGCCCAAATCTAGCCAAAAGCAATTACATATCATAAATACAACCATAATAGACTCATCTAATTACTGACATCAATACTTTAACAAAAATTCCGAAATTCGTCCTAAAGAGTTGACCCGGGCCCACGTCTCGGAATCGGGTAAAAGTTACAAAATCTGAAAGCCCATTCACTCACGGGTCTAACCATATCAAATTTACAAAAATCCAACACAAAATGGTCCTTCAAATCCATAAATCAAACTTTCCAAATCCCTAGCCTCAAACGCCCAAATTCCACCTTAAATACACACTAACTAGATGAAAAAACAAATGTGGAAGCAAGATTATTGATCAAAAATAAGCACAAGGGACTTACCTCAAGAAATGCCTAGAAAATGCTCTCAAAAGTCGCCCTAAACCGAGTTTGCAAAGTCAAAAATGACAAAAATCACGAAGCCCTTCAGTTTTAAGCACTACCCAGGCATTTCCGCACCTGTGGAGCCTAGGCTCGCACCAGCGCGCCCGCTGGTGCAAAAATGTGGGCGCACCTGCGAAAACGACTAACTTTGGCTACCTCCGCTTCTGCGACCACTGGTCCGCATCTGCGCTATCGCAGGTGCGGAGAAACCATCGCACATGTGACCTCTGCTGATCTCCACCCCTTTTGCACTTGCGCTCAACCTTCCGCACATGCGGCCTCGCACCTGCGGCTTATACCCTCGTAGGTGCGATCGTACCAGCAAAAGACCAAACTTCAAAAATTTCTCAACTTCCATTCCAAGTCTGTTAACCACCGAAACCCACCCGAGGCCTCCCGGACCTCAACCAAACATACCAAGCAATCCTAAAACACCATACGAACTTAGTCGAGCCCTCAAACCATATCAAAAAATGCTAAAATCACAAATCATCCTCCGATTCAAACTTAAAGAACTTGAAACTTCTAAATTCGACAACCGATCCCGAAACCAACCAAACCACGTCTGATTGACCCCAAATTTTGCACACAAGTCATATTCAACATTACGGACCTACTCAAAAAGTCCACTACCGGTCAAAATCTCCAAAAATTTGACTTTTGCTATTTCAAGCC
Source organism: Nicotiana tabacum (assembly GCF_000715075.1). NCBI lineage: Eukaryota > Viridiplantae > Streptophyta > Magnoliopsida > Solanales > Solanaceae > Nicotiana > Nicotiana tabacum. The sequence goes on along the minus strand of NC_134081.1, from coordinate 108,266,507 downwards.
TAAATATGTTACGGACCTCCGAAACACAATATGGAGATGCCCCTAAGTCCAAATTCACCTAACGGAGCTAACAGAACAGATGGAATTCCATTCAGGAGTCGTCTTCACATAGTTTCGACTATGGTCTAAATCCTAAGGCTTAAACCTCCATTTAGAGACTGTGTCCCAAAACACTCCAACAACCAAAATGAAACCTCCCGGCAAGTCACAATAGTGGAAATAGATGTGGGAGAAGCGGTAAATAGGGGATCGGGGCTATTACTCTTCAAATGGCCAGCCGGGTCGTTACATCCTCCCCCTCTTAAAATAATCGTTCGTCCTCGAACGAGCATAGATACGTAACTGAAGTGGTGAAAAGATAAGGATAACGGCTGCGCATATCCTGCTCGGTCTCCCAAGTCGCCTCCTCAGCCGGCTGTCCTCTCCACTGAACCTTCACAGAAGCAATGTTCTTTGACCTTAGCTTTCTGACCTGCCTGTCTAAAATAGCCACTGGCTCTTCAACATAAGATAGATCCTTGTCCAATTGGACTGAGCTGAAATCCAATAGAGCTAGATCACCGTGATACTTCCGAAGCATCGAAACATGAAAAACCGGATGACCTCCTGCTAGGATGGGAGGTAAGGCAAGCTCATAAGCAATCTCCCCAACATGTCGTAACACCTTAAAAGGACAAATGAACCTTGGGCTCAGCTTGCCCTTTTTTTCGAATCTCATAACGCCCTTCATAGGCGAAACCCGGAGTAAGACCCGCTCTCTAACCATGAATGCAACATCGCAAACCTTTCGCTCCGCGTAACTCTTCTGTCTGGACTGGTCTGTGTGAAGTCTATCCTTAATCACCTTAACCTTTTCCAAGGCATCCTTAACCAAGTCCGTACCCAATAATATGGCCTCGCCCGGCTCGAACCAACCCACTGAGGACCGACACCGCCTACCATACAGAGCCTCATATAGTGCCATCTGAATGCTAGACTGATAACTGTTGTTGTAACCAAACTCCGCAAGTGGTAAGAACTCGTCCCAAGCACCCCCAAAATCTATCACACAAACGCGGAGCATATCCTCCAGTATCTGAATAGTGCGCTCGGACTGTCCGTCTATCTGAGGGTGAAATGTTGTGCTTAACTCAACCCGAGTACCAACTCATGTTGTACAGCTCTCCAAAACCGTGTTGTAAACTACGTACCCCGGTAAGAGATGATAGATACGGGTACACCATAAAGCCTGACGATCTCACGGATGTATATTCGAGCTAGCTACTCAGAAGAATAGGTAGTCATCACAAGAATGAAATGAGCCAACTTGGTCAACCTATCCACAATCACCCAAACTGCATCAAACCTCCGCTGAGTCCGTGGGAGTCCAACAACAAAATCCATAGTGATCCGCTCCCATTTCCATTCCGGAATCTCCAACTTCTGAAGCAACCCACCTGGCCGCTAATGCTCATACTTCACCTGCTGGGAATTTAGACATCGGGCCACATACTCTACTATGTCCTTCTTCATCCTCCTCCACCAGAAATGTTGTTTCAATTCCTGATATCTTTGCGGCACCTACATAAATAGAGTATTGCAAACTGTGATCCTCCTGGAGAATCAAGTCAGGAAAACCATCTATATTGGGCACACATAGCCTACCCTACATCCTCAATGCACCAACATCTCCAATAGTGACCTCCTTAGCATCACCGTGCTAGACCGTGTCCTTAAGGACAAGCAGATGGGGAGTAATCATACTGACGCTCCCTAATACGATCATAAAGGGAAGACCGAGAGACCACACAAGCCAATACTTGACTCGACTCAGAAATATCCAATCTCACAATTTGGCTGGCTAAGGCCTGAACATCCAACGCCATGGGCCTCTCTATTGCTGGTAGATTTGCTAAGCTCCCCAAACTCTCTGCCCGATGACTCAAAGAATCGGCCACCACATTGGCCTTCCCAGGGTGGTCCAAAATGGTGATATAATAATCCTTAAACAGCTCCAACCACCTCCTATGACGCAAATTAAGATCCTTCTGCTTGAACAGATGCTGAAAATTCCAGTGATCGGTGTAAATCTCACAAGGAACACCGTACAAATAATGCCGCCAAATCTTCAAGGCATGAACAATAGCTGCTAACTCAAGGTCATGGACATGATAGTTCTTTTCATGCACCTTCAGCTGTCACCCTACCGTCTTGCATCAACATCGAACTGAGACCAATCCATGAGGCATCACAATATACAATATAAGACCTCAAACCTATAGGCAATACCAATACTAGGGCTATAGTCAAAGCTGCCTTGAGCTTCTGAAAGCTCTCCACACATTCCTCTGTCCACCTGAATGGAGCACCCTTCTGGGTCAGCCTGGTCATGGGTGTTTAAATAGATGAGCAACCCTTTACAAATCGACGGTAATACCCCGCCAAACCAAGAAAATTCCGGATCTCCGTAGCTAAAGACAGTCTAGGCCAACTCTGCATTGCTTCAATCTTCTTCGGATCCACATGGATACCCTCACTCGATACTATATGATGCAGTAATGCCACTGAGTCTAGCCAAAACTCACTCTTTGAAAAATTTGCATATAACTTTTTTTCTTTTAATGTCTGAAGCACAGTCCTCAGGTGATGCTCATGATCCTCCCGACTCCGGGAGTATACCAGAATGTCGTCAATAAACACAATGATGAATAAATATAGATAAGGCCGGAACACATTGTACATCAAGTGCATAAAAGGTTTCGGGCATTGGTCAGCGCAAAAGACATCACAAGGAACTCGTAGTGACAATACCGAGTCCGGAAGGCAGTCGTCGCGATATCTGGCTCCCGAATCTTCAAATGATGATAGCCGGAATGTAAATCAATCTTGGAAAATTCTCTGGCACCCTGTAACTGATCAAATAAGTCATCAATACGAGGCAATGGATACATGTTCTTCACTGTGACTTTGTTCAACTGGCGGTAATCAATACACATCTGCATAGAATCTTCTTCACAAATAAGACAGGAGCACCCTAAGGTGACACACTAGGCCGAATGAAGCCCTTATTAAGCAATTCCTGTAACTTCTCCTTCAACTCCTTCAATTCAGAAGGAGCCATACGATATGGAGGAATAGAGATGGGCCGAGTGCCTGACAACAAATCAATGCCAAAATAAATATCTTTGTCGGGCGGCATGCCCGGAAGATCAGCTGGAAATACATCTGGAAAGTCCCTCACTATTAGAGCTGACTCAACTGTAGGGGTATCAATACTAACATCTCTCACATAATCTAGATACGCGCCACACCCCTTCTCAACCATTTGTTGATCTTTAAGAAATGAAATAACTCTGTTGGGAGTATACTCTAAGGTACCTCTCCACTCTAACTGCGATAATCCTGGCATAGCCAGCGTCACAGTTTTGGCGTGACAATCAAGTATAGCATAATGGGGCAAAACCAGTCCATGCCCAAGATAACATCAAAATCTACCATGCTGAGCAATAATAAGTCGGCTCTGGTCTCAAAACCACTAAGGGCAATCAAACACGACCGATACACGCAATCCACAATAAGAGAATCTCCCACAGGAGTAGACACATAAACAGGGGAACTCAAGGAATTCCACGATACGCCCAAATACGGGGCAAAATAACAGGACACGTAGGAATATGTAGAGCCTGGGTCAAATAATACCGACGCATCTCTATGACAGACTGGAACAATACCTGTAATGATAGAATCATAAGCAACTGCCTCTGTACAAGTAGGAAAGGTATAATATCTGGTCTGGCCTCCCCCTCTAGGGCGACCTCTACCTCCCCGACCTCCACCTCGAGTTAGCTGAGCAGGTGGGGTGGCAGCTGGTGCTGTAATCATAGCCTGAGAACCCAGTGGGGCACGTTGTGGCTGACAAGTCTGTGGAGGTGTACCCCTCCTAAATCTAGGGCAATCTCTCACCATATGGCGAGTGTCTCCAAACTCAAAACAAGCTCTAAGGGGGAGTGGCTACTGTGACTGGCTCTGGCCAGATCTGCTGGACTGGCCGCTAGGAATACCCCATGCAGGAGGCACACTAGATACTGGCGGTGCATAATAAGGCTCCTGGACCTAGAAGGGACCAGAATATGACTGGCGGCTGGAAGAGCTGAATGGATGGGGTGACTCACATAACCCCTACCATGGCGAGCTGCTGGGGCACGAGCACCAGAATAAGAACCAGTCTCTTGAGACCTCTTGGCCTCCCTCTCCTCTCTATCCCAGGCAAGTATGCCCTCCAATCCTGGCGATACTCACAACCTTCTGATAAGAAATATCCATCTCCAACTCCCTGGCCATACTAATCCGGATGATGGGTTGGAGTCCCTCAATAAACCTTCGAACCCTCTCTCGAACTGTGGCAACCAAGGGGGGTGCATGTCGGGCCAAATCACTGAATCGAATTGCATAGTCTGACACAATCATAGCACCCTGGCACAGCTGCTCAAACTCCGTGCGCCATGAGTCCCTGAGGCTCTGAGGGACATACTCTCTCAAAAACATGTCTGAGAACTGAGTCCATGTAAGTGAAGCTGCCTCAGCCGGACTACTCAACTCATAAGCACGCCACTACTGATAGGCTGCTCCTCTAAGCTGGAATGTAGTAAAAGAAACCCCGCTCGTCTCCGCTACGCCCATAGTACGGAGAATACGATGACACTCCTCCAGAAAACTCTGAGCATCATCTATAGCCAATCCGCTGAAGGTAGGTGGGTGGTACTTCTTGTACCTCTCAAGTCTCAGTTGCTCCACCTCAGAAGTTGTTGCCCTAACCTCGGGGTGAGCTGGAGCTATCGGCTGCATTGGTACAATCTCTGAAACCTAGTCGACCTGAACCCCCTGCTCTGAAGTATCGGCGACGGGAGTCTGTGCTCCTCCCCCGGCCTGAGATATGGCAGGAGCAAGTGGAATCAAACCAGCCTGAGCTAAGGTGATGAACATGCTTAGAAACTGGGCTAGAGTCTCCTGGAGGGCTGGTACAGGAACAGGTACCTCAGGTGTCTGCCCTCCAGCTGGAGCTACTGGGGGCTCTTCTGTAGCAGCTCGTGCGGGTGCCCTGGCTGCACCACGTGGACGTCCTTGGCCTCTACCCCGGACCCAGCCTCTCGCGGCTCTAGCAGGGGGTGCGGGTGCCTGGTCATCAGATCCACTTGTACGTGTCCTCACCATCTGTGAGAGAATAGAATACAGAAGTTTAGAATTTTTGAAGTCAACATTTTTTGCACGACAAGGAATCAAAGTAGTGAAGTTTTCCTAACAATTCCATAACCTCCCGAAGATAAGTACAGACGTCTCCATACCGATCTGCGAGACTCTAATAAACCAGCTTATGACTCACGACACCTAGGACCCAAAAGCATTCTTTACTTGTAATATTTGAAATCTTGTTGTCAATTCAAAATTCTTAAATCGTATCGTATCTGTCACGGCCAAATTTCCCCTCCGTATGATGTCATGATGACACCTAGTCTCTATGACTAGGTAAGCCTAACATTTGCGGAATAATGAAATAAAAACATGAATTAAACAACTAACTGTTCAAAATACATAGTAATCCCAAAACCCGGAACATCATAAGTCACAAGCTACAGAAGAAAACTAGTATCTCTAAACACCAGAGTCTAATAACAGAAGTAAGGAAGTAAATGGCATATGAGGGAATAGAGGGGGACTCCGACGTCTGCGGACGCGACAGATATACCTTGAAGTCTCCGTACAGCAGCAAGCACTCTCAGCTAGTAGCGGGGCTGATAAGAAGTACCTGGATCTGCACACAAATCATGTGCAAAAGAGTAGCATAAGTACACCACAATCAGTATCTAGTAAGTACCAAGCCTAACCTTGGTAGAGTAGTGACGAGGTTAGGTCCTGGCCCTACTAGAATATGATAATAAAGCAAGGCAAAAATAAAATATCGCAGTAAAATAAAGACTGAAATTTAACAAGAAAGAATTTATAGAAGGTAACAGCTCAATACACAGAAATACAACAGGGGATCTCCCAAAATACCGTCTCGTAGTCCCAAATGTAAATGTGCCGGGGGATCTCCCGAAATACCGTTCTGTAGTCCCAAAGTAAATATGTAAGACAGGGGGATCTCCCGGAATGCCGTTCCGTAGTCCCAAAGTAAATATGCAGTACAGGGGGATCTCCCCGAATACCGTTCCGTAGTCCCAAAATAAATATGCACTACAGGGGAATCTCCCGGAATACCGTTCCGTAGTCCCATAGTAAATAGGTAGCGCAAACAATAGAAAAATAACTACATCACGAAATGTTACGATTTAGACTTAGTACCAGTCAAGGAAGATGCAGGAAATTCACTAAGCATGCTGCACAGAGTTCACATAAGCAGTTAAGATACGTAGACATGTTGTATTACACTAAACATGATAGCTACACATATTGGAATAGCTCAATTAAGAATGAAAATAGATTAATTCTCATTAAAATGGTATAACTCAAAATAAAAGGAAAAACAGGTTGTTGCTCAGTAAGAAAGTCGGGTTTTTTTCCACAACTAGCCCGCGTACGTACTTGTCACCTCACGTACACGGTGCTCACATATCACAATAGTTCCAAATATTAAGGGGATTTCCCCCACACAAAGTTAGGCAAGCCACATACCTCGAACCAAGCTCAATCAATCGGTAGCAATGCCTTTCCCACGAATATCCGGCTCTGAATGGCCTAAATCTGGCCAAAAGCAATTACATGTCATAAATACAACCATAATAGACTCATCTAATTAATGAAATCAGTACTTTAACAAAAATTTCGAAATTCGTCCTAAAAAGTCGACCTGGGCCCACGTCTCGGAATCGGGTAAAAGTCACAAAATCCGAAAGCACATTCACTCACGAGTCTAACCATATCAAATTTACTAAAATCCGACACAAAATGGTCCTTCAAATCCACAAATCAAACTTTCCAAATCCCTAGCCTCAAACTCTCAAATTCCACCTTAAGTACACACTAACTAGGAGGGAAAACAAATGGGGAAGCAAGATTATTGATAAAAAATAAGAACAAGGGACTTACCTTAAGAAATGCCTCGAAAATGCTCTCAAAAGTTGCCCTAAACCGATTTTGTAAAGTCAAAAATGACAAAAATCACGAAGCCCTTCGGTGTTTAACACTGCCCAGGCATTTCCGCACCAACGGAGCCTGGGCTCGCACCAGCGCGCCCGCTGGTGCGAAAATATGGGCGCACCTACGAAAACGACTAACCTTGGCTGCCTCTGCTTCTGCGACCACTGGTCCGCATCTGCGCTATCGCAGGTGCGGAGAAACCATCGCACATGTGACCTCTACTGATCTCCACCCCTTCCGCACCTGCACTCAACCTTCCACTCATGCGGCCTCGCACCTGCGGCTAATACCCTCGCAGGTGCGATCATACCAGCAAAAGACTAAACTTCAGAAATTTCTCAACATCCATTCCAAGTCCGTTAACCACCCGAGGCCCCCAGGACCTCAACCAAATATACCAATCAATCCTAAAATACCATACGAACTTAGTCGAGCCCTCAAACCACATCAAACAACGCTAAAATCACAAATCATCCTATGATTCAAACTTAAAGAACTTGAAACTTCTAAATTCGGCAACCGATACCAAAACCAACCAAACCACGCCTGATTGACACCAAATTTAGCACACAAGTCATATTCAACATTACGGACCTACTCCAACTTTCGAAATCAGAATCCGACCCCGATATCAAAAAGTCCACAACCGGTCAAAATCTCCAAATATTCGACTTTCACCATTTCAAGCCTAGATAAGCTACGGACCTCCAAAACATAATCTGGACATGCCCCTAAGTCCAAAATCACCTAACGGAGATAATGGCCGGCTGGGTCATTACAAAACCTTTGTAATACATTTCTAAAATGCTAGACATCGTTTTCCTGGATTTTAAAAGAGAAATTTGCCTTTTCCTTGGCTAATTTCCCTTTGATGAATTCTTGATTGATTATTTGAATGTGTTATCTTTTGTGGAACGGGCCGAATGCCTCGGTAGATTAAATAGATGCATCTATGGTTCGCGCCATTCAACCCTCTGGCAGTGCACAGTTTAAATAATTGTTGGATCAGGCCGTACGACCTCAGCATGATTTGCGCATGCTTGTATTGCTTGCCTTGAAATTTATAAATAACGATATTGCCTCCCTGGTCTGAGATAAACTGATAATTTGATATGGCCTCATTGGCTGGAGATATAATCATTAAATAATGGGAGAATATTTTTTTGGAGATTCCTTAATTATGAAAGAACTGTTTACTTACTTCAGAATAATGGGCTTGCAACCGTATTAATTAATCCATGTCTAATTTAATGATATTATTCCATTTATTTATAGCCCATAGTAAGTGTCGAAGTCGACCCCTCGTCACTACTTCTTCGGGGTTAGGCGCGATACTTACTGGGTACGCGTTGATTTACGTACTCATACTACACTTGTTGCACATATTTGTGCAGGTACACATATGTTTAGTGGCCTTATGAGCGCAGAGGGGTGATTATGGCAGGGACTTAGGTGAGCTGCATTATATACGACGATCCGCAGCCAACAGAGTCTCCCTTAGAGTACTTACATTTTTCCTATCTAATTTGTATTCCGGACCGCTATTGTATTTTATTTTACATTCCTAGTTAATGCTCATGCACTTGTGACACCGAGTTTTGGGAGGATTATGGGTTGTGCTGTATTGGAACTTTTAAAGATAATATTATTTATCTTATAAACTTCATCTTTTATGATTTAAACTGAAGGAAAAAATATGTTTTCAAAAGTAACAAAAATGAGAACCCAATTAAGTACTTATTGTTGGCTTGCCTGACAGTGGTGTCCGGCGCCAACATGACCTTTATGGATTTTGGGTAAATAAATTACAAGAACACCAGTCCTGGCTAGTTACAACCTCAATAGTAGACCCTAAACCACGGTCCTCCTCACAACCCTTTCACGCCTCACCCTCGATAATACTCAAAACGACTGGTTGGGTCGTTACAGATGTAGTGCTATATTAAATCACACGATTGGAGAATATAGTGTTTTAAAATAAGTAACCGACCGACTAAAGTAATTGGATACAACGACTATATCAATTAAACTACATAGCATGTTGGATACAACGATTATATCAATTAAACTCGATAATTTACACTTACATACATATGACTAGATGCTCCAAGATGTGTACAATCAATACAAACTTGAATATTTTATTCTCGATCACCTTATTAGTACTTTGCTCGGATACTTCATCAGTAGATCAATTGAAAATTCATTTATGCTATGAGTATCATATTAATGCTATGTATAATATGATACTCATGTCATGGGCTGCTTTCCATCATCGACCCATGACCCCTTGAACGCGCCCCGTGGCGTCCCGGCAAGCCTCACAACGCCTAGCGCTACGGTCGGCCCCATGGTCTCGGCAACGCCAAGTGACAAGCGCGCATGCGCCTCTGTCGCCCCACCGATAATCAGTGCCAGTGCCCAGCGGCTGGCAAATGCCATCAGTCCCACGCGCACCGACAATGCCGCGCGCACAAACCATCATGTTGCCAATAGCGCCGCACGCACAGATAGTGCCCCGCGCATAGATCCAATGCCAAGCACCAGCGCCCAGCCACTGGCGGATCCAAATAGTGTCGCGCGCACCAACAGCAATGCGCGCGCAGACCCTGATGCTCAATACAAAGTTGCTGCCATCAGACATGCTTCCACCTTGTAGAAGACTAATTCTTTTTCATTGTAATTATAGAGTAGTTTTGCTTCATTCATTTTCAGTGTGCTTCTACAGCTTTCTTAGGTCAACTCATGTAACTTTGGTTTATTTTTTTTAAGCATTATTAAGGGGGATCAAAGCATTCGAACATTCAAGCATTCAAACAATTCTTTGTACTGGTGTCTCTCCCCCCCGACATCGTATAGCATCTTGTAATAGCTTCATCATCATCAATATAATCATTAGCTTTCATCATCAATTGCTCATTTTCTGCTGCTCAATTGCACACGACATTGGTATTCCCCTACGGCACTGACAATCTAGTCTAGCATACGGAGGGGACCTTAGTTGGAGCATAGCAACTGCACTGACATTGGTTGCTTAGCCTTACGTCGCCCTTCCAAGGAACTTTAGGAAGGCACCGTATAACAGTTGGTATCAGAGCCTAGGCTTGACATCGGACGGGGGAACTCATTACCATAATCATCACCATTTCTGGCCATGGTGAATTATGGGGATCGCATCGCGACCCTTCAAGAGACGGTTGAATAATTACAGCCCATCATGGATACATTGCCTGATCTAAAAACCAGCCTAGTGCGAAGGTTGGACGACCTGGACCGCAGAATGCGGCAGGCCAAAGTTGACATAGCAAACATCAGTCGCAACTCTGAGCAAGACCGGCAAACGACAGCCGTCGAGGCAACTGAAATTCATGGCAAATTCGAGGACCTCCAACAGGAGCATGCCGGAGGATTTAGCCCATCGGGAACTAAAGGAAGACGGACTGACCGTCATGCAGCAAACTATAGACAACTTGACAGGCCCGCTCAATATTGTCAATGCTGCTCTTCAAAGCCTGCTAAAAGGGGGCGAAAACCAAATCAGGGGTGCCATGAACATTGCCCCCATGCCACAAAAGCTGAAAACTCCGGAGCCCAAGCCATACAATGGAGCCCGGGATGCTAAAGAAGTGGAAAACTTCATCTTCAACATCGAGCAATACTTCGATGCCGTCGGACAGTTGGAAGAATCCAAAAAGGTAGCAACTGCAGCCATGTATCTTCAAGGCAATGCAAAACTCTGGTGGCGAGTCAAATACGAAGCCATCAGGGTCGGTGAAGATGCTCTCAACACATGGGCAGAACGGAAGGCTGCCATACGCTTGTAGTTCTTCCCTGAAAACGTGGAATACAACGCATGGAGAAAGTTGCATGAACTCCACCACACCAGGTCGGTGCGGGACTACATGCGAGAATTCTCCGCACTCATGCTAAACATACGGGATATGGGGGACAAAGACAAACTGTTCGCATTCATAGAAGGTTTGAAACCTCATGCTCGTATGGAGCTGCAAAGACAACGGGTAGATACCCTGCCCAAGGCCATTCAAGCTGCAAAGTACCTTGGGGATTATCAGTTGGAAACTCAGTAGGATAGGCCCCAGCTGCCTGTCCGAGGGGGATACAACGGGAGCCAACCTAGCAATGGTGGTCCTAACAGAAACGGAGGAGATCGAGGTGCATCCAAATCCAAGGCTCCTTCCTCAAGCAGTACCAGTGTTGCATCAGTCAACAACAATCAGGGGAGAAAGCCCCCTTCAAAATGTCGTCATTGCGGTGGGGAACATTGGAACAATCAATGTCCCAATACATAGATCAATGCTAAATAGATTGTTGAAAATGAGTCAGATACCGACGACTCAGACGGCCCCGAACAAGTAGGTGCCTTCAACGCATTTGTTGGCTCCATTCATGATACCTTGGCGGGAACCGGTGCCGGTAACCCCAAGAGGAACGCATGCCCAATCGTCAAGAAAGGGAAAGGAAATGCGGATGAGAGGCCTCCCACATCACAAAAGAGGACCTTAATGTTCGTTAACATGAAAGTACATGGCAGATCTATTCAGGCATTGATAGATATGGGTGCTAGCCACAACTACCTGGCCTCAACTCAGGTGCAACGCCTCGGTCTAGCAGTGCAAAAATGCAAGGGTCGTGTCAAGGCTATCAACTCTCCATCTCAGCCAATGAGTGGAATAGCCAAAGAAGTGCCAATGAAGCTTGGCCCTATACAAGGGAATATTCGACCTACGCATAGCTATCATCGATGACTTCGAACTGATAGTGGGATTGGAATTCCTCAGGCAGACCAACACCATCCCGGTACCATATGCCAACATGCTCCTAATGATAGGAGACAACGGGGCCAAACCTCGCACCATACCGTGCATACCCATGAAGATGGCCGCTGGAAATATCATAGCCATGCAGTTAAAGGAGGGAACCAACAAACCTGAACCTACGGTTCCGGCTGCCCTCAACATTATCGAACAAACATCACTTCATCGGCGTCCAACAGCTCATGGCGCCCCTCATTGAGTGAAGACTTGTCAAGAATTCCAAAAGGACAAGTCGGATCACTCAGCACAAGCGGGACTCTTGGAGCTGCTACCTATCCCATAGAGACCTTGGGAAAGCATTTCCCTGAATTTCATCACAGGATTACCCAAGGTCGAAAATCATGCAACCATCATGGTGATAGTAGACAAATTTAATATGCTACCTTCATCGCAGCCCCACAGAACATATCGGCAGAAGATACAGCTCGACTCTTCTTCTTTCATGTTGTGAAACATTGGGGCATGCCCAACAACATCATTAGTGAATGCGACCCACGCTTCACTAGCAAATTTTGGACCCAACTCTTCAGTTGCCTCGGATCCAAATTGAGTCATAACTGAAACTTCCATCAACAAGCAGATGGCCAGCCAGACCGGTTCAATGACATGCTGGAGGAATATCTCCGCCGATTTGCAACCGGGTCACAAACACATTGGGTGAAGCTTCTGGATACTGCTTAGTTGTGTTTCAATTCACAAACGTGCGCCCATTCAATTCACAAAAGTGTGCCCATACGAACAAAAACGCTTTTGAAATTGTTACCGGACAGCAACCGCTACTCCCACAGAATGTGAATGCACCAAACATGCCAACATCTCCTCGAGCTGCCAGTTTCTCGATAGAATGCGAGCAAACTTTGAAGTTAGTGCGGAGCTATCTTATCAAAGACCAAGAGAGGGAAACGAGGTATGCGAACAAAACCTTCGCTTTGCCCAACATCAAGCAGGGGACAAAGTGATGGTGAGAACCCCGAAGCAGAACTTGTTTGCAAAGAGGACCCAAGATCTTCGCCTATTGCAAAAATACATCTGACCCTTTTCCATTGAAAGGCGCATCGGCAAATCCACATACTAATTGAACACACCAGCCTGGTGGAAAATCCATCCAGTTTTCCATGTCAGCCGCCTCAGGCCATTACAGAAATATATGGAAGATCATTCAGAAAGCCACTTCACAACACCGAAGGGAACAGACCTCCTAGCCATCAAGAGCCTGACCAATCATCATCATCCTACAGGTAAGGCTCCGAGGACGTCGCCAACTCAGGTGGGGGAGAATGTCATTGGCTGCTTTCCATCATCGACCCATGACCCCTTGGACGCGCCCCATGGCGTCTCGGCAAGCCTCACAATGTCTAGTGCCACGGTCGGCCCCATGGTCTCAGCAGCGCCAAGTGACAAGCGCGCATGCGCCTCTGTCGCCCCACTGATAATCAATGCCAGCACCCAGCGACTGACGAATGCCATCAGTGTCGCGTGCACCGACAATGTCGCGCGCATAAAGCATCATGTTGCCAATAGCGCCGCACGCACAGACAGTGCCCCGCGCACAGATCCAATGCCAAGCACCAGCGCCCAGCCGCTGTCAGATCCAAATAGTGTCGCGCGCGCCAACAGCAATGCGCGCACAGACCCTGATGCTCAAGACAAAGTTGCTTCCATCGGACTTGCTTCCACCTTGTAGAAGACTAAGTCCTTTTCATTGTAATTATAGAGTAGTTTTATTTCATTCATTTTCAGTGTGCTTCTACAGCTTTCTTAGGTCAACTCATGTAACTTAGTTTATTTTTTTAAGCATTATTAAGGGGGACCAAAGCATTCAAACATTCAAGCAATCAAACAATTCTCTGTACTGGTGTCTCACCGCATAGCATCTTGTAATAGCTTCCATCATCATCAATACAATCATCAGCTTTCATCATCAATTGCTCATTTTCCGCTACTCAATTGCTCACGATATTGGTTTTCCCGTACGGCACTGACAATCTAGTCTAGCGTACGGAGGGGACCTCAGTTGGCGCATAGCAACCGCACTGACATCGGTTGCTTAGCCTTACGTCGCCCTTCCAAGGAACTTCAGGAAGGCACCGCGTAACAGTTGGTATCAGAGCCTAGGCTCCACATGGGATGAGGCATCCCGGCAAGTCTCACAAGGCCTAGCTCCACGGTCGGCCCCGTGGTCTCGGCAGCGCTAAGTGACAAGCGTGCATGCGCCTCTGTTGCCCTACCGATAATCAGTGCCAGCGCCCAGCGGCTGACGAATGACATCAGTGCCGCGCGCATCGACAATGTTGCCAATAGCGTCGCACGCACAGACAGTGCCCCGCGCGCAGATCCAATGCCAAGCACTAGCGCCCAGCCGCTGGCAGATCCATATATATATATATATATATATATATATATATATATATATATATATATATATATATATATATATATATATATATATATATATATATATATATATATATATATATATATATATATATATATATATATATATATATATATATATATATATATATATATATATATATATATATATATATATATATATATATATATATATATATATATATATATATATATATATATATATATATATATATATTAAATAAAACCGACCGAAGTCAGTCGGTTTAGTCATTAAATTAATATTTCAAAATTTTAAATTGAAATACCTCGGTATTTGTGAGGTCAAACGGTCAAATATTTGTTTAACATTTCAAACCGAAATCGGGCGGAGATCGGGCGGAAATCGGTCAGAAATATGTTAATTAGACCACACCAGACGGGTTTCTTCCTATTTTTATCTTTTTCATTCTTTCTCTTCTATCTCTTATCCATCTCTCTTCCCCACCAATTTTTGGCCTAATCTCACCCAAAATCAAGTCACCCACCCCCAAACAACGAAGCCACACCTCTTCTCTCTCACGCCTAAACCCCATGCTGCTGCTACCGCTGTTCTGCCGCTCCTCCACCACCACCATTACTGGGCCGCCACCATCACCACTACCATTTTGACACCTTGGCGGTACCACCAGTGCCATTATTGTTAAAGGTTAGTAAACTACTTTATTAGTTTTTTAATTTTTAATTTTCGGAATATAATTTTATGCAATGTTTTAGGGTTTTTGTCTATTTAGGATTTATATGACTAAATAGAATTTTTGAACTACATTAGATTTAGATTTAGAATTAAACTACCTAAAATTACAATTGTTTTAGGGTTTTTTTTAACTACATTAGATTTAGAATGAAGGTATAAATTATGAACTACTTTAAATTATGGACTTATGGTTCTTAATAGAATTCAAAGTAATGCATTTAAATTATTTAATGTAAAAATTAACTTAAGGTATAAATAATGAACTATCTTAAATCATACTCCTCTCCTCTCAATTTGGGATTTTGGGATTATTTCAATTGATTATAATTCTTTAGTTTTAAGGTTTACTCTAATTGATTTTGCTTATGATATCATGTAAGGTACTTGATTAATTAGCTAATTGAATGGGTTAACTAATTAAATATTCTATCGAGTCTAATTGTGTCTAATGGTAGGGTTAGAATAATATTGTATTCAAATTAATATATACTCAAATTATTTAAATGTTGTACTTTGTAACTAAAGTTTATTATGTAACTTAATTCTATAAATTAATTTGAATTATGATTAAAATAAATGTAATTTATTTGTTCTTTATGTAGATGGAATATCGTAGTTGGATGTAGAATAGGAATTATCCTAATCGTCGGTTTTTGAGGGAGGAATTGATAGAAGGGGTTAAGGAATTTATTAGGCATGCAATGTCACTTGAACTATTTCGGATTGGAGGGATGATTTGGTATCCTTGTACGAAGTGCAAGTGTTTGCATTTTTTTGGGTTCGGGGTATGTTACGGCTCATCTTTATAGAAAGGGGTGTATGGATAATTATTTTGTGTGGACTAGTCATTGAGAGGTTGAGATACTGATGGTGTATTTCATAACGTAGTTGTTGGTGAAAGTAGTAGGTCGGTGGAGAATAGCGTTCAATATCCTACATACCATGCTATGGTTGCGGATGCTTTTGGGATGCACTTAGATTTTGAAACCCATAAAAGTGTTGAACAACCTCCTAAAGAAGAGGCAAAATATTTTTATGAACAGTTAAAGGCCGCTAGTCGTCCACTAAGGGAAGGGAGTATGCACTCTCAGTTGTTTGTTACGGTTAGATTATTAAGTATCAAATCAGATACCAATATTTCTCAAGTGGGAATGGATTCTTTCATTGGCCTATGAGTAAACTAGTTGACCCAACTTTCAACATACCTGAAGATTTCTATAAGGCTAAAAGATTGGTTTCTAAGTTAGGACCCTCGTCTATGAGAATCGATTGTTGTGAATATGGTTGCATGTTGTATTATAAGGGTGATGCATATTTAGAAAGTTGTAAATTTTGTGAAAAACCTAGTTTTAAGCGGGTTTTCTAGCGGGAAGAATGTTGCTGTGAAGTCGATGCATTATTGACCTCTTATTCCTAGATCAAAGAGGTTGTACGCATCGATGAGGTTCGCTCCTCATATGAAATGGCACTATGAAAATAGAAGTCCGCCCGGTGTTATGTGTCATCCTTCAGGTGGGGAAGCTTGGAAGCATTTTGATAGGACGTATCCGAATTATGCTAGTGAATCGAGGAATGTTCGGTTGGGTTTGTGTGCTGATGGTTTCATGCCATTTCTGTTTCTGTAATACCATATTCATGCTGGTCGGTCTTTATTACGCCGTATAATCTTCCTGTTGAAATGTGTATGACTAGTCCATATATTTCTTTAAATTGTGTTATTCCCGGTCCCCACAATCCAAAGAGTTTGATTGATGTATATTTGCAACCTCTGATTGATGAGCTAAAACAGTTGTGGTATGATGGAGTTGAGACATATGACATATCAACTAAGCAAAATTTTAACTTGCATGCTAACTTAATGTGGACCATTAATGATTTTCCTGCGTATGGAATATTGTCTGGGTGGATGACTGCTGGAAAGTTAGCATGTCCTTACTGCATGAAAAATCGTAAAGCGTTCACTTTAAGACATGGCCGAAAGCAGTCATGGTTTGATTTTTATCGTCAGTTCTTGCCAATTGATCATGAGTTCAGAAGGATGAAGAACGCATTCAAAAAGAATATAGTTAATCATGATTTTCCACCTCCAATTTTGTCCGGTGAGAAAATTTGGGAGAGGGTTCAGAACTTCATTAAAGTTACCGAGACCCCACCTTCTAGATTTTCTGGATATGGTGTTACTCATAATTGGACAAAACAGAGCATATTTTGGGAGTTGCCATATTGGAAGGATAATCTTCTCCGACACAATCTTGATGTCATGTATATTGAGAAGAACTATTTTGACAATTTGTTCAACACAGTAATGGATGATAAGAATAAGACAAAAGATAACCCAAAGGCTAGACTAGACTTATAAGAATATTGCAGGCGACCTGAATTACATTTGCAGTCTATGAACAATGGTAAGGTTTTCAAGCCCAAGGCCAGCTACACATTCACTTTGGAACAAAGATGACAGATTTGTGAGTGGGTTGCAAACCTAAAGATGCCCGAGGGCTATGCTTCTAACTTAGGAATATGTGCCGATATGGTTGAAGGAAAGCTGACTCA
This sequence comes from Nicotiana tabacum, assembly GCF_000715075.1. NCBI lineage: Eukaryota > Viridiplantae > Streptophyta > Magnoliopsida > Solanales > Solanaceae > Nicotiana > Nicotiana tabacum. Next base: position 108,248,897 of record NC_134081.1, on the reverse strand, counting down.
TATAAAAAGTCATGACTGTCATATCTTCATGGAAACCTTAATCCCTATTGCATTTTGTGGTTTACCTGAAAATATATGGAAACCCATCATAGAGATAAGTTTGTTCTTCAAAGACTTATGTTCTACCACATTAATGGAAGAAAACCTCTTTCAAATGAATTGGAACATTCCTGTAATCAGTAATAAGTTGGAAAGGATTTTTCCATGTGGTTTCTTTGATGTGATGGAATACCTTCCAATTCACCTTGTACACGAGGCGTGATTTGGAAGGCCGGTTCAATGTAGGTGGATGTATGCATTCGAGAGGTAATGATCAAACCTTGATTTATTCTTGTAATTTTCCTTAACATTGTCGTCTAATATGACAATGTGCAGGACCATCAACAAGTGTAAACGATTTGTTAAACAGAGGAATGGGATTGAAGGATCCATATACGAAGCCTATCTTATAAAGGAAACTGCCCATTTTTGTTCTTACTACTTCGACAGTCATGGGCCATGTGCTAGAGATAGGCCCAATCGGCACAATGTCGTGATTGAGATTGATCCATTATATCCACCAATGTCCATATTCAATAAACCAGGCTGAGATTCTAAAGATCGAATAAAAAGGGGCCTAAGTAGTATGGAGTACAAATTAGCTTCAAAACATGTGTTGCTAAATTGTCCGGAAGTTCAACCCTTTCTTAAGTAAGTGTTGATGTAAGATTAATTTACATGGACTTTATTTAATTTGGTTTATGCAAATAATAAATAATTTTCAATGCGTCGCTCAGTGACTTCGTGGGTCAATTTGGCCATGATGCTGTATATTCTACATTTGAGGCATGGTTTAAAGAGTGTGTAAGTGCATCTTACATACTTTCTCACATGTGAATATACATACTTGGTCACTTGTGAATATACTTGCTCATTTGTGATTTATTTAACACTACATGTAGGTCAATAATCCAAACAACGGTGTTAATCAATTTTTGAAAGACATATCTTGGGGACATGCACTTACGGTTATAACTATGTCTAAGTATTGTGTGAATGGTTACAAATTTCACATCGAGGAATGCTCCAAGTATAAAAAAGCAATAACAGTGGGATGTGTGTCAAAGGTGGTGAAGGCAACCAGGATAGGGAAAATAATTATTGTGGTGTAATCAAAGAGATTCTAGAATTGTCATATTCAGGTTGGCCAAATAAGAAGATCATACTTTTTCGATGCAAGTGGTTTGACCCAATTCCTAGAAGACGTACAAATGTACACTCACAGTGCATCATAATCAAGGTTAATAAAAAGAGAGATTATGATCGCTATGATCCTTTTATAATTGCAGAAAAAGTTAGGCAAGTGTACTATGCTCCATATCAGTTGCGGAGGGATAAGGCTGATTGGTTGGTTATAATCAAAACTAAGCTTGTTGGTAGGGTGGAAGTTGAGAATGTGCTAGATATTGCTTACCAAAACGATACCTCAAGTGTTAATCAAATGGTAGATGATCAGTTAGAAAATGACTTGGAGCATCCTCAATGCATATTAGAAGAAGTTGATATGGAGGAAGTAACAATCATAGAAAATGAGGACGTAGAATCACCTAATGAAAATGAAAGAAGTGAAGAGGAAGAATTTTCAGACGAGGAAGGATACGTCGAAGACGACTAGCATGTTAGTTTTTTCAAGCGCTCTCAACTTATATAGATTTATATTCTCAATTCTAACATTTTCATTAATTTATGCAGATGCCCGGTAGGGGTCGAGGTAAGTCTAGGAAGGATAAGAGGCATATTGATCATGATGATGGTGCTACATCCACGCTTCCTTCCACTCCACACTTGCATCCCTCCGATGCTGATGGCTAGCAGCAATCTTCTAGGAACACATCTATTCCACTACATCCATCTACTCATCAGACTACCTACCATTCACCCTCCCAGCAGTATTCTTACCATTCTCCGCCACAGGGCTATACCATGCTTCCTCCATATGATCCTACATGTAGTTACATGGGTCCATCGAGTCAGCAGTCACATGGCCATGTGGTACGCCGTCATCTGCTCTATTTGCTTCATCACTAGCTGGATCACATCCATCTAGATTTCAGCCAGCCGGATCATAGCAGTGCTCTAGATCGCAGCAGGAGTCTAGATCGATATAGGGGTATGGATCATAGCCATCTTCATTCAGCGACCCTGTTTCCCTCTTTACGGAGTTCGTCTCCTAGCATTTCTAGACTTCACCTTCGGGATAGTAGCGTTGAGCCAGATGCCTCCCCTTCTGTGCACGCTTCAGATTCATCGGAGTATGATGATCTAGAGGAAGTGCGGTATGATCGTTATCATCAGATGATCATCAGGCCTGAGGGCAATAGGTAAGATTTATTTATTACTTCTTTATTTTTTCTGAATTATAATAGCTACTCTTGTTTATTTAATGCAATTGCTATGTTGCAGGTTCATACCTAATCATCGCACTACAAAGATAATCACTGAAGCACTTGGCCGATTGTATAATGCACCCTATTCGACTTGGAGTGACTTTCCACCTGAGCTCGTGCATCAAATTTTCAACCAATTTAAGGTTTTAATACAATTCTTATCTATTTGAACATTATATTAACAATATTTTCATCTAACATTACATACTTTATTTGCAGACTAAGTGTGCCTGGGAGGACCGGCATAACAGTGAAATTCTTGCAAATTTTGTGTTCAAATACCGTAAGAGACTATCTGATTCCTTCTCCTCTGCTTGAAAGAAGAGAAAGAAGCTTTCATGGGTTCTACCAGATATATGGGAGGATCTGCTGAGGCAGTGGACCACCAAAAAATTCGAGAAGAGGAGTGAACAGGGAAAGAAGGCCCGAGCATTTGAGAAGGGTGGCTCCTTGCACTGTATGGGCGCAAGGAGCATGGGGACTGCAAGGAGACTACTGGTAATTCCTTAAAATATTTACATCTATTTTTATCGAACTATATTTATAAATTTTAATTTAGTTAACACGTTTTATTATATTTGTAGGAAAAAATATATGGGAGGAAGATGACACATGATGAGTTCTTCATGGAGACTCACATCCGAAAGAAGAAGGCACCCACAGATCCAACTAGATAGGTCGAGGACCGGACGGAGACTGCATATGTAAATTTCATAACTATTATAAATGCTTGTAATATTATATAGTTAATAATTTTCTATCTTCTAAATAAGGGGTCGCTACAAGATTAATGTGGAGGAGTACACTCAGAGCTTGATACCGAATGAGCAAGGCGAGCGACCACCCATTTTAGACGAAGAAGCGCAGAGGATATGGTTGGATATTGTCGGTGGTCCTAATAAGGGGATAGCATACGACCTTCCAGAGAGATCATTTCAGCGCTACAGGGATGGATTGCAAGGTATAGGGACTTCCGCCTAAGGCGAGGCAATTCATAGGTCAACTATCACGTCTATGGAAAAGAAGATTGCAAAGCTGACAGTAGAGCCTGAAGAGACAAAGGCTAGAGAACAAAAGAGAGATGAACAATTTGGTACACTTCAAGTTCAGCTACAAAAGAGGGACGAACAATTTAATCTCCTTCAAGGTCAGCTGGCCAATCTTCTTGCTAGTGGTGCTTTTTCCATTCCCCGATCTTGTGAGCCTTCCCCATATGTTATTCCTTCTTATCGTGATCCTTCGAACCATGCCGACGATGAAGATTCTAGTAGTGAAGATGAAGAAGATGCAATTTAAAACACTCATTGAATGGTATGTATTGCTAAACAAAGTCTTGAACTTGTGAATATTTAGTTAGGAATAGTTTTGAATGATGATTGTATTATTGATATTATTTGTTATTGAACATTTGTATAGTTATTGTTGTGGTTGTTGTTGTTGTTGTTGTTATTAGCATTGTTGTTGGCTAATTGTTGTTGGTTAATTGTTGTTGTTGGTCAATTATTGTTGTTGTTGTTGTTAATTAATTGTTATTGTTGGGGTTTTCAGATTATGGTTGAATGGCAACAATGTAAATATGATGGATATTAGTTGTAATTGGCAGGTGGTGCAGCTTAAAAGCAGACATATTATGCCCAGTTTTTACCCAGAAAATTGACCGAATTCGGTCGGAAATCTCAATTGTTTTTCCTAGCAATTCAAAATTTTCGACCGAATTCGGTCGAAAATTTCCAATGAAATCTCCAGATTCTTGAAATTTCCGACCGAAATCGGTCAGAATTTTGAATTTAAATTTATTTAATTTTTAGTATACCAACCGATATTTTTTACAATTTACAAATAATTATAAAATTATTAGATGTCGGTCGCTATTGGAAAAATAAATTAAAAAAAATTAATGAATACCGACCGAAATCGGTCGGTATATTTAATTTGGTTGTCAGTCAATACATTGAATATTGCGATCGTTTTTGGTCTGAAATTTGTGACCGATTTTGGTCGGAACACCTTAGCGAGCATTATTTTTCTGACTAACTAAAAGTGGTCAGAAATCGGTCGCTTTTCCTCAATTTTTGACCGAAGTCGGTCGGTTTTCCTTGACGAAATTACTCAGTTTTTTTGTAGTGCTAGAAGCTTCTTTCCTCATGTGAATAGCACGTGAGGGAATATTAGTGGTTAGGATAGAATTTTTCTATTATAGATATACATATTAGAGTTGGACAAGTGAAATTAGTATTTTCTTTTTCTCTATTCTTTTATTCAAAACTCAAGTGTATATATACATGTACAAATAGTTAAATGATATACAGAGAAAATTTTCCAATTCTGCAGTCTGTCATCTTCAATTTCTTTCATGGTATCAGAGCTTTAAGCTCGATCCAATAGGGATTTTTCACCATCAAATTCATTCTTCAGCTCCCAGTGATGAAAGATATCTGATTCAGATGAAACCACAGTTGCAGAAACAAGCAACATTGCTAAGGCGGTCGGATATGACATTAATCATCCCTATCCACTTAATAACTCTGATTCACCTAGTATGACTCTAGTCAATATTGTGTTTGATAGAAGAGGATATCCATGATGGAAGAGATTTGTTGTTCTATCTTAGTCAGCCAAGAAAAAGCTTGGATTCATCAATGGAGCTTGTAAGTCTCCAGATCTCAACTCTGCTGAAATACGAGCAGTGGAGTTGTGTCAATGACATGGTTACATCTTGGATTCTAAATGCACTGTCAAAAGACATTGCTGACAGTGTCATATACTCAAAGACAGCAAAGGAACTCTGGGATAACTTCGAGTAGAGATTTGGGAAATCAAATGGTGCCAAACTTTACCACCTGTAAAAGGAGTTATCAGGTTTAGTACAATGTAACAATGATATTGCTAGGTACTTCACTAAACTTAAGCAACTGTGGTATGAATGAGATGCACTAAATGTAATCATATCTTGTTCATATGTTTGTGTGTGAGAGGGAAAAGCAAAGTTAACTAAGTCTTTAGAGGATCAAAGGCTGATTCAATTTCCGATAGGGTTGAATGATGTGTATGCACAAGCTAGAGGAAATATCCTTATGATGAGCCCTTTGCCTAGTATGTATATTGCATATTCACTCCTTTTGCAAGATGAAAACCAGAGGGAAGTATATGCAAATGCACACTTCAGCTCAGATTTTGCTTCTTTCATGGTTGCTGGACAAGGAAAACAGCAAAATGCTCAAATTTTAGCTGAATTTGCAGCTTTCATGGCAACAGGACAGGGAAGGAATAATCATAGATTCAGAAATCAAACACCAAGAGGGGCAGTAGCAGCTCAAAGGTTCAACAATTCAGCCTAAAAGGTTGCAAGACCACTGCAAAAATTGAAAGGGAAGAAGAAATATAATCCTAATCTTTCTTGTACCTATTGTGGAAATATAGGACATACATAAGAGGATAGTTACAGACAAATTAGGTTTCCAGATGATTTTGAGTTCACTAACACAAAAGCTTATCACAACCAAGTCCAGGCAAATGTGGTGACAACACATGAGGATGAAATTGCAGCAGGACAGAACAATGAGAACAACAGTAATAATTTTGGCCAACAATTTAGCAAAGAACAAATTGCAAAGATGATGGAGATATATAAGCAGACTGTAATGACCTGACCGGTCGTTTTTAGTATTATAACCATGTTTCCCCATTTACTGCTCAATTTATGCTTTATATTTGTTATGTGACTTGTCGGGGATAATTGGTTCGGGTCCGGTGAGGTTTTTGAATGATTTGGAACACCTAGTTCCAAGGTTTTGAAATTTAGTTGAAAAGGTTGACCAGATGTTGACGTATGTGTAGTGACCCGGAGAATTTTTGCTAACTAAATTAAGGTTTTGTGGTGTCGAGGTAGATTAATTAGTACAAAGGTTGTAGAAAGGCTCGGACTTTTTGGGTTGAACAATGCACCGAGAAGTAAAGGAAATTTTTTGGCAGAAAAACATATTTCTGCGGACCATTATGCGACCGCATAATCACTCTACAACAATAACAACCCAGTATAATCCCACTAGTAGGGTCTGGGGAGGGTAGTTTGTACGCAGACCTTACCTCTACCCTAGGATAGAGAGGTTGTTTCCGATAGACCCTTGGCTCCCTCCCTTCAATAACTCCCTACCTTGCTCTTGGGGGTGACTCGACCGCATAATCACTCTGCTGGCCGCATAATGGCCGCAGAAGTGAGGTAGAAGAGGCCCGGTTTGGATGAAATATACGGTTGACTATGCGACCGCATAACTGTTCTGCGGTCACTATGCGACCGCAGAACAGGTATACGGGCCGCATAGTGACCGCATACACAGACAGATGTTTGCCAGTATTGGACACCAATTATGCGACCGATATGCGGTCGCATATGCGACCGCAGAACCTGTTCCAGAGCTTCATTTTTCTGGTTTTATAAATCCGACCCCATTCTTATAAAACACTATTGGGGGTCATTTTGAAGGGTTTCATCTGATATTTTAGAGATAGGTGAGAGCATTTTAGAGAGAGAAAGTGAAGACTTAGTCATTTATCCATCAATTCTTGTTCAAGGTTTGAAGATTTCATAAGGATCTTGCTAGGGCGTCAAAGAGGTAAGAATTTCTTTCCTCAATTCTTCAATTTTGGGTTTGGAGTAAAAATAGGTGATTAATAGTATGATTCTTGGGTGTAAGAGTATTATGTATATATACCAAAAAGGTTGTGGAAAGATTGTTAAGTTCAAATGGGTAAGGATTGGATTGAAAATGGTAGAAATCATCATAGACTTTAATTGAAGATTTAAGGTTTGAGTTGGTTTTACTCATACTACACCCTGCACTTCGTGTGTACATCCAGGTGTTCCCGGGCATAGCGGGTGTTGATTCTCTTGCACGGTTAATTTTTCGGAGATTCAGAGGTAGCTGCCGTGTTTCGCAGACCTTGTCTCTCTTTTCCTATCTCCTTATTTATTGTATTTGGTCTTAGACTATTATAGACCATATTTTCAAACTTGTATTCATATTAGATGCTCATGTACTCAGTGACACCAGGTTTTGGGAGTGTTTGTATCGAAAATTGTGAGGCCTTTTATTAAACTCAAATTACTATGTTTTTCAAACTTTAAGAAATTGTGATTTATTGAGATTGTCGGCTTTCCTAGTATCGAGACAGGCACTACCATGACAGGTTAGGATTTTGGGTCGTGACAAGTTGGTATCAAATCAGCACAAACAGGAAGCTCAGGAATTAATGCCAATACAGTTGCTAGTACTATTCTAAAATACTCAGGTTCAGTGTTTACTAGCTTGAAATCAGATACATGGATAATTGATTCTGGAGCATCAAAACATATGTGCTTTGATCCTAATTATTTCTTGTTTGTAATTCCACACCATATACCTTTGAACATCAGTTTACCTAATTCTTTTAAAGTAAGTGTTACTCATATAGGGAGTATTTCCATTTTGCCATGTCATGTTTTAACTAATGTGCTTCATGTGCCAGATTTCTAATACAATTTACTATCTATTCATAAATTATGTGTTTAATTCAAGTATGATGTCCTGCTTACATCTAGTGGGTGTCTGTTGTAGGGTCTTTCAATGAGGAGTCCTCAAGTTTTGGTGAAGATAGAGAAGGACTCTGCTTATTAGAACCCACTAGTTTTAAGTCTAGAAGTATGTTTAGTAATGATGTAATTCCATTTTCAAAAGGAAAATATTCCATTTCAAAGTGTGTTTTAGCTTACAATCTAATACATGTTAATGTTATACCTGATGTAAAGCCTTGGCATGTAAAGTTGGGTCATGTTCCATTTCAGTAATAAAATATTTACATTTCCTTCATTGTGGTTCCAATTCTGATTTTATTGTGATATCTGTCCTAAGGCTAAACAAACTAAAAAACCTTTTCCCATCAGTGGTATAAAAATTCAAACATGTTTTTAATCTTATACATGTTGACACTTAGGGACCTTACAAATCTAGCACTTATAATGGTTTCAAATATTTTCTCACTATAGTTAGGGACCTTACAAATCTAGCACTTATAATGGTTTCAAATATTTTCTCACTATAGTTTATGACTACAGTAGAGGAACCTGGACATTCTTATTGAGTGCTAAAAGTAATGCTTTTCCTAAGCTTAAAATTTTTTTGTCTATGGTAGAAAGATAATTCAATGTGAAGGTTAAGATGATAAGATCTAACAATGCGTTGGAATTGGGAAAGGGGACACAAGAAGCAACTTTTCTTGCTTCAGAAGGGATCATACATCAGTTGTCTTGTATGGCTACTCCTCAACAAAATAAATTTGTTGAGAGGAAGTACAAACAACTTTTGGAGGTAGCAAGGGGATTAATGTTTCAATCCAGCCTACCTATATCATATTGGGGAGAGTCTAATCTAACTGCAACACATATCATAAATAGACTGCCTTCCAGAGTACTGCAAGGTAAGACTCCATTTGAAGGTGCTTTTTCAACAAAAATCTCAATATGAACATTTGAGGAACTTTGGGTGTCTATGCTATGCTTCTACTTTGACACAAGGAAGAAGCAAGTTTGATGAGAGAGCAATAACCTGTGTGTTAATTGGATATCCTTTGAATCAAAAAGGTTACAACCTATTGGAACTAGAAACTAAAAGGAGTTTTGTGTCCAGAGATGTCAAATTCTTTGAATCAAACTTCCCTTTTGCCAAAGTTACTCCTAACAACAATCCTATTTTTCCAAATTCCCCTCTATCTTTAGACTCCGTCTACCCTCCATCTATGAAAACAGATACACCAAGTACAACAGATATGGATTATTCCAATTCAATCTCACTTCCATCACCTTCTCTTTAGCCTACTTCCTCTGCTCCCTATTCCACACATAACTCTCATAAGCCTATTTCTCATGTTCCCTACTCTACTTCTCCAAACAATCTACACACCAGCTCACTTGTTTCTGCATCCAGAGAAGGTGCTCCACTAAGGAAGTATGGTAGAATTACTCAACAGCCAGTTTATCTGAAGGACTATATATGCAATAGCATTATGTTTGTTGATTTGGACAAGGCATATTTTTCTTAACCAAGTAATCTTAGTGCTTACTCATTTTCATCTCTAACCATCAATAATCAACACCTCATCCAGTCCTTATCTACAATAAGTGAGCCTAGTAGTTATACACAAGCTTCTCAACAACCAGGTTGGAGGCAAGCCATGGAGTCAGAAATTCAAGCTCTACAGGACAACCACACTTGGGAAGTGGTTGAGCTGCTTAAAGGGAAGAAAGCATACCTTGCAAATGGGTTTATAAGGTGAAGCATTTATCTCATAGCACTATTGAGAGATTAAAAGCAAGACTTGTAGTAAGGAGGGATATCCAAAGAGAAGGAATAGACTACAGTGAAACATTTTAACCAGTGGTCAAAATTACAACTATAAGATGTATTCTTACCATTGCATCTAAAAGAGGTTGGAATGTGTCTCAATTAGATGTAAATAATGCATTTTTACATAGTAACCTACAAGAGGAAGTGTACATGAAATTCCCAGCAGGTCTGACACTACCTAGTCCTACACATGTTTGCCTTTTAAAAAAGTCTTTATATGGTTTAAAGCAAGCTTCCCGACAGTGGTATGTCCGGCTTGCAGGGGCATTATGTTTCAAAGGTTATTCATCATCATTAAATGATTATTCTCTATTTTTCAAGCAAAATGAGGACTCATTTCTATTCTAGCTATCTATGTAGATGATCTACTATTGACAGGGGGTGATTTACAAGAAATTCAAAGCATCACAGACTTTCTCAACACTGAATTCAAGGTTAAGAACCTAGGAGACATACACTACTTTCCTTGGACTGGAAATTTTGCGAGAAAGTAATGGTTTCATTGTCAATCAACGAAAGTTTAACTTGGATATGCTCAAAGAATTTAATGTATCTCACTTGCCTCGTGCAACTTCTCCTCTAGATCCTTGTTCTAAACTTCAAGCAGAAGATGGACCTCTCATGGATAATTCTACTCTATATAGACACTTAGTTGGGAAGCTGAATTACCTCACCAACACTCGACCAGATCTCTCATTTGTTGTCCTCACTTTGAGTCAGTACATGCAACGCCCTTGCTTGTCACATTTCTTTGCTTCATTAAGGGTTTTGAAGTACTTAAGTGTTGATCCTGACCAAGGAATTTTGTTGTCTTCTAAACCAGAATTTTCCTAACTTGCCTTTTGTGACGCCGACTGGGCTTCTTGCAAAGATACTCGTAGATCAGTGAGTGGTTTCTTCATTACTTTGGGAGGCTCTCCGATTTCTTGAAAATCAAAAAAATAAGTCTCCCTCTCTCTTTCTTCTGCCGAAGCAGAGTACCGTTCCATGAGGCGTGTGACTGCAGAGCTAACCTGGCTTGTACGCCTTTTTGACGACCTTTCCACCCCCATCACTCTTCCAATCCCTCTTCACTCAAATAGCAAAGCAGCCATCCATATTGCATGCAACCCTGTTTTTCATGAACGCACAAAGCATGTCGAACTCGACTGTCACTTTGTGCGTCAACAGTTTCTTTCTGGGCTAATTACTCTTTTATTCGTACCATCCAAAGATCAGTTGGCCGATCTGTTTACCAAACCTCTTTCTGGGGTTTCTCATAGAGGAATTCTAAACAAGTTGGGGGTCACAACACTCCCCTCCAACTTGAGGGGGGATGTTAGAATGTCGAAACCCCAGCTTAATTTGGTCATCAATGGAGATATGGGGTGTGATCAGAAGAGAGGAAAAAGGGAAGATGAAGACCAATCAGACTAGGTTTATCTTCAATATCACCTATGATGAATGTGTCGGCTATTTTATTAGTTGAAGCTGACTAATTACAATGAATCACAGCCACACATCAAGCTCATGATGAATTAAATCTGCATCGTTGGTTTATCTTAATGCTAGAAGCTTCTTTCCTCATGTGAATAGCACGTGAGAGAATATTAGTGGTTAGGATAAAAATTTTCTTTTATAGTTAGACATATTAGAGTAGGACAAGTGTAATTAGTATTTTCTTTTTCTCTATTCTTTTATTCAAAACTCAAGTGTATATATACATGTACAAAAAGTTAAATGATATAGGGAGAAAATTTTTCAATTCTGCAGTCTGTCATCTTCAATTTCTTTCACTGTAATATATTATTAGAAAGATATTGAATATATAGAAAATAAGTATTTCCTCATATCTAAAAAAAATAGTGAGAAATGCGAACGAATAATTAATTAAGGCGAATGTACTAGAATGAAAAATTGTGACGGGGAGAAATTAACATAGAATCTTTTGATAAAATGGACCTGCATAAATCTAGAACAACCAAGGAAAAATAAAAAAGAAAGTAAGACGATGATTTAAGAAAGAGGTTATATAAGGTTACAAGATGAAATATGATTAGCTACTAAAACTTACATGGCATTATTTAAGTAGGCTCAGATAATGTCCCCAACCTCTCCAAATAATGAATAAATTATCATTAGAGGCAAAATATTTAGGAAAATGACATTGTATATATAGTCGCTCTCAAAATAATAGCCAAAAAATGCATATATTTTTGTACATATATACATATAAATTTTATATATATTTTTTGCTACCGAATATAAATAATTTCTAGCGCGGGCTAAAAAAATATATATATATTTTTATGATGCTAGTTAGCACCACTCCGAAGTACTAATAACTAAGTTGAAAAGAGAGCGGGGCAGGCCATAGATAAAGGCAAGGAAACATTTAGCCAAAGACTCCATAGAAGTAGTAAAATATACAAAAGTAATCTCACGATAATTTGAACAAAAATACCCTTAAAATCCAAAGCAAGCTTCTCTATGAAGTCCTCCAACTTAATAAATCCCTTAAAACACTCCATCATCTCACGGTTTAAGGATTTGAAATTATACATATTCACCAAAAAGTCCAAACCACATTAATTTCTCTATGAAGTCCTCCATAATTTTTTTCTTCTCTTTCATCTATGTAATCAAAAGAAAAATAAAATAAGGTAAAAATATTCTAATTAGGGATATAATATATAAACTAAAATAAAATATTAGAATATGCTATTCAAACCAATAAACCACAATATCCTAATGAAAAATATAATATTCAAATCAAACAACGATGATATTCCAATTTGGAATACAATATTCAAATCAAACGTAATACAATATTCTAATTTGGAATACAATATTCAAATCAAACATACGATAATATTGTAAGTTTGAATATAGTATTCAAATCAAACATACCACAATATTCTAATTTGAAATAAAGTATTCAAACTAGATTTTTTCAAATTAAAAAATTCTAGAATATTTAGTTTGTATATTGTATTCGAAATTAAAATATTGTTTGAGTATTATATTCCAAATTAGATATTATAGTATGTTCTGTTTGAATACTGTATTCCAAATTGGAATATTATGGTATATTTAGTTTGAATGTTGTATTTCAAATTAGAATATTATAGTATTTGAATAATGTATTACGAATTAAAATATTATGGTATATTTAGTTTGAATAATATATTCTAAATTAGAATACTATGATATGCCTGGTTTAGATATTATACTTGTCATTAGAATATTGTGATATATTCGATTTGAATTGTATTTCAAATTAGAATATTGTGGTATGTTCAAAATATATGAGAAGATTTGAAAGTATAGTGTATACAATATCAAAAATGAAGTTCTGATGGAAAATAGGAATATGTTTAATTAGCGGAGATGTGAATCTCAAAATTAACTGAGTACATGTTTCAATAATTAAGGCTACATTTAAGGAATATTATTCCCTTATTAATAATGACAAGATGGGTTGTTCTGATGGTAAGCGCCCTCCACTTCCAACCAAGAGGTTGTGAGTTTGAGTCACCCCAAGAGCAAGGTGGGAGTTCTTGGAGGGAAGGATGCCGAGGGTATATTGGAAACAGACTCTCTACCCCAGGGTAGGGGTAAGGTCTGCGTACACACTACCCTCCCCAGATCCCACTAGTGGGATTATACTGGGTTGTTGTTGTTGTTGTTGTTGTTGTTGTTGTTGTTGTTGTTGTTGATGAGTCATGAAACAATATAGGAAAAACAATGTAATTTTTTTATAGGTATACAATGTAACTTGCATAATTAAGGCATAGTGAGTAAAGAGATTTATAGAGAGTACACCGCGTTAAAACCCCTTATTTTTTTTTACCACTAATGGGCCACCCTTTGATCCTATTCAGAAAGCAATGTCCCTTTCTTTATCCATGTATTTGGAGAGAAATTGACAAATATCCACTTTTTGTACCACTAATTAAAACTCAACCACTGTTTCAAAACCGTCCAAACTTTGACAGGTTTCCAAATTTTATTTTTATATGAAAATTGACTATTTCTTAATTACAATTTCAGACAAAGGCTAAACATTAATAACAAGCCCAATATGTAACCAGCCCATGCCATTTTTCGTATGATATGGATTCATAAAAGTTTCACGGGCACACTATTTGATCACCCTATTTAATATGTTCTTACTTTTAAAAAAATGTTTAACTGGTATCCAATATAAGGACACATCAAATACCACTTCTCTTCTTTTACCTTTCTTCTTTATCTCCTAGTAATGAAAAAATTTTGGTCATAGATTTTACATATTCAAGGAACCCAACACTTGAACTGAATAGCCTAGATAATCGAGATCTGAAATTAATATTGCTTCAGACGAACTTTAGACGCGATTGTTTGAAACTTGCACTATCACGGGGAGAACTTCCGTTGTAATTGTCTAAAATATGCACTGCCACAGAAATTCTAGTCACACAATTGTCTAAAGTTTGTACACAAAAGAACTTCAAATCCCATTGTCGGAAATTTGCACTTCAACGGACTAACTTCAAACTCGATTTTCTTAAATCTTAATACTACCCGAAATTTGTAACTTCATACCCAATGTTTTTGAACTTCAGTTGCGTATATCTAAAGTTTTTCAAAGTGGATAAATTTATAAATTCTTATGCATCGTGGTTATGAGTGCAATGACGATCCCAAAATCGGGTACATATGTAGTTACCCCCACGGATTCTGCTTTTGAAATCGCAAAAATTGGGCTTAGGTTCTAATTCTCTCCACCAAAAGCTGTAAATGGGCTTAAATGAGTCGATTTGCCCGGCTCACAAATGATTTCGTGGAAATGACACTACATAGCCATTTAAAAAGTATCGTTTAAAATATATTCATAGTTTATAATATATTTAAAAATTAGCCAAGGCGTCTTTTACCGGGGTTACATGTCATTGATAATTTGAACTTGAACTGCATTTTACATTCTTCCTTAGTAGCAGATCTTTCACATTATTCCCAATTACTTTATGAGTCGTATCAAGCAGTGCCGGCTCAAGGCAAAGCCAGTAAAGCAATATCTTTAGGCCCTTAATATTTTAAGGCCCCATTTTAAAAATTAATAATAGGTTCATTTTATGGTCATTTTCCTTCAAAAATTAAATTTTATTTTGATATCAAGTCATCAATTACTAGAATCAGTGTCTACTATTTTTTTCTTTAAATTTGAATTTTTTTTCCTTCTATTTTTACCTTATATTAGTAATATTGCCTTTGTTATTTTGTCAGAATTCTACTATGGCAACTATATAGCATGTATTAGGTTATTCGATATTATTTATTTTAAGTTTAAATCCTCTTAATAAAATTTGGCTTTAGGTCCTCAATGGTCTTGAACCTCTTGTATCAAAATAAGGAGCTAACTCAGTCGTTAAAGTACCAAATGATGAACCCATCACATCTTGAGGGGACCGAAGAAGGAGACCACCTCATGATTTAAATGAAAATATTTAGAGAGTAAATTTTATATGTACTTTCCGGTAGCTTCTGTATTTGGTCTTTAAACAAATTTTAATGTCGGTAATGACAGAATACTAGTCATTGAGTAGATTGTGAGAAGGATAAAATAAGCTTGGTTTAATAGTGAATTAATATTTTAGCTCTTTGCAATTCAGTCTATCAGTTCTCACCCGTATATTTATTTTTTTTAAAAAAGATTGAGCTGGTCTATTCTCATGTGTTAAAGGAATGATATTTTAAGAAATCTGAAGCCTTTAGCATACTAATAAAATAAAAAAGAAAAGCTGATGACAGCTATTTCATGGTGTAAAATTGAAGTGTGAAACGTGATGTCTGAAAATGAAGCCTTATCTTCACAACTAAATTGGTGTTGGAAAAAATCACTGCTGGAATTTTAGGGTCTTGATTTCTTCATATTCTTTTGTTTTCTAAAACTTTCTTCAAATTTATAATTCAAACACGTTATTCATAGAGTGAAAAGACACTTTTTGAAGAGTCATCAGTCACCACCTTTTGGACTCAAAAAGGAAAAGAAGAAATAAAAAAGATAGTAATAAGTCTTCATTTCATTGACTGACCAGCAACGAATGAGAACTAATGAGTCAATAGTGGAAAAGTCGTTGCTACGACGAAATTTAATAGAAGATAAAATAGTGATTAGCATTAAGAGGCTTGAACTAAAAATACAAAAAGAAAAGCCAAGAATGCTTTTGTCATACATAATCGACTCAATTCAGACGAAAAAAGGTGAAAAATCAAAGTCAATAATGTCGCTAAAGTTCCCCAAGTCATTTTCATCCTTTTGTTGGACGTTTGATATAAGAATTGTGAAATTTCGAAAACAATTAAAATATTTTTTATAAGTGAATATGATATTTGAAAATTAGAGTTATATTTGAACATCAATACAATTTGGAGTTGTTTTTAAATTTTTATGAGTGATTTTTTTTTGCGCTTTCCGCGTTGGGGTTCATTAATCACCCAGCACTCACGCAAGCGAGCACACGCGCGTGGAGGGGATAGGAGGGAGCTGCGCGGAGGGAGGCCGAAGCACCCCGGCCGCACCGCTCTCTTGTGTTTAAACAAGTTCGCGAGGTCGTTCTGCTTTGCATGTTTCGACAATGATATCTTTCTGCAGGTTCACCTACGGAAACCTTGTTACGACTTCTCCTTCCTCTAAATGATAAGGTTCAATGGACTTCTCGCGATGTCGCGGGCAGCGAACCGCCTACGTTGCCGCGATCAGAACATTTTACCGGATCATTCAATCGACAAGAATGAAGGGTGCTGTGTACAAAGGGCAGGGACGTAGTCAACGCGAGCTGATGACTCGCGCTTACTAGGATTCCTCGTTGGAGACCAACAATTGCAGTGAACTATTCCCATCACGATGAAATTTCAAAGATTACCCGGATCGGTCGGCCAAAGCTATAAATTTGTTGAATACATCACTGTAATGTACGTACGACCCAGAACATTTATGAGTGATTTAAAGTGAAAATTTTGAAAAATAACTTTTTTGAGTTTTTCAAATTTCAGAAAGTTTCAAATTCAACTTCAAATGAAATTTGTAATTTTCATTGCCAAACACTGATTCCGAAAAAAAAGTAAAAAAAATCGAAAAAAAGTAAATATTTTTTATGGCCAAACGGGCCCTTAGTGTCATAATATATAGAAGTCACAACGCTGACCAAAAATAAGTTTAACAGGTCCAATATTTACAAGATTATCTTGAATAAAATGTGCTGCTCATAATATCTACTATCAAATCTACAAAAGAGGAAACGCGAACAAGTTATTAGAAAGATACATCCCAATTATTAAGGGGCATGTTAAATTGCGAAGCTGTGAATTGTAAAGAATTCTATGCAGATGCAGATGTGAGCTACATCGCTCTTCTACTGAAATTTGTAAGATTTGATCGTACTCAATGTTATAAAATAGAGAGATAGCGCAATTTAAACTAGAAGAAAGATCAATATACTAATTCAAGAAAGATAACTCTTTGAATGAAAACATTAGATGCTCATTATTTTTGATATTTTATCGCAACTGAAAATAGAACTACAACTATGACAGACACTACATCTGATGGAACTTAATTAAAAAAATAAAAATCTAAGGGATAGAAATAGGTATAGTGGGTTTTGAGGCACAATAAAATACACATTTGCAGGTTCTTACACCACGTTCATTAATTATACAAGTTCCTTCAGTAACAGCACGTCCTGTTACTGAAGCATCCATCTCTTGCTCCTATATCAACTCTGCATGTCTTGATTCCATACACATCTGCATCCACAAAATTAAAATAAGTTTTACATCTTTGAATGCAAAAACAAGAGAAAAATAAATAAAAAAAGTTTAGTCATTTTGTGAATTAGCCAATATATAAATATCGCCACATGAACAAAGGATTAATGTGTTAGATTTAATAAATGGTAGTTTCTAAGCGACTTAACGAAAATTATAGACATGCATCTAGTAGTTAGAGGTTACAATTTTAACTATAGCTACAGTCAAATCTCTCAATAACAACATCATTTGCTTTGATATTTTTTGGTTACTATAGCAAAATATTGTTATAGAGAATACGTAATATAAGGCAACATGAAAATCGGTTCCAAAATATATTCGGTCATTATAGTGAAATGTTAATGACTGTTATAGAAAGGTTTAACTGTATATGATTTATATCACATGTTGGTTTATTGGATTCCAATCTCCTTTATAACTATGTAAAAGAAATCGAGTATAAGAAAAGATTAGATCTGACAGAAAACTCTACTTTAGGTAAAAGGAAAAAAATTAATGTAAAACCTGATACAACAGCAAAAAGGATGATTAGAATTGCCAGTGATTTCAAGGACTTTTCCATCTTATATATCTGATGAATGATAATTAGTGTTTGCAAACTCCTCCAAAGACTTCCTTCTTATAATGTTTCACCATCGAGATTTTAGCAACCTCTTCTCCTTGTTTTTTTTTTGCATATATAGCATCTAATTAACCAGTCCATAATACTCTTACCATTAATCATTTTTACATAAAGATTTGCTACTATATCATTGGAACAAGTTTGAAAGTCATTGTATAACTTTCCATGATATATAGTGCAAAAGACCCTATATTAGGTATGAAATCTAAGTTTTCTAAAGTTGCACTACTTGTGTGAAAGTAAACCACCTTCTTGAAAATTGAAAAAGTTGCATTTTTTGTCCAATTTTGAGCTAGAAATAGATTACTTCAAATATTTCAATATAACAAGTGTTTAATTTCACCCTGATCATCTATAATTGTGGTTTAAGATTTTAACATAAACATTAAGAAAACTACTTAATAACAATAACATTTATACGTGGTATATATATGATTGAATGTAACGACCCGACCGGTCATTTTGAGTTCTAGCGCGCCGTTCACCAGTTTGAGGCCTTGAGTAGCTTCACTTCAGGTATATTGACTGGTACGTGTGGCCGGAATTGAATTTCGGGAAGTTCGGAGTCGATTTTGAAGGAAAAAATCTACTTCCGAAAACTTTAATTTGGAAGAATTTACTAAGGTGTGACTTTTGAGTAAACGACCTTGGAATCGGGATTTGAAGGTTCCAACGGGTTCGTATGATAATTTTGGTCTTGGGAGCGTGATCGGATGTCGATTTGGAGGTCCGTAGGTCATTTCGGCGCCAATTGGCGAAAGTTTCAAATTAAATGATTTTTGGGAAATTTGACCGGTAGTGAACTTTTTGATATCGAGATCGGAGTTCGATTCTGAAAGTGGGAGTAGGTCCGTAATGTCAATTATGATATGTGTGCAAAATTTGAGATCAATCGAACTTGATTTGATAGGTTTCGGCGTTGAATGTAGAATTTTGAAGTTCTATAGCTCATTAAGCGTGAATTGGGGTGTGATTCGTGGTTTTAGCATTGTTTGATGTGATTTGAAGGATCGACTAAGTTCGTAATATATTTTCGGACGTGTTGGTATATTTGGTTAAGGTCCCGAGGGCCTCGGGTGGATTCCGGATGGTTAACGGATTTATTTTACGTTTATATGGTTGGAGCGGATTGCACGCTGCAACAGATTTATTGATTGTTTATATTGTTGGAGCGAGTTGCACGCCGCGATAGATTTTATTTTAAAATTATATTATTGGAGCGGGTTGCATGCTGCAACGAAAAATTAATTGAAGGTTTATGACTCCTGATGAATTGACTTTTATTATTATTATTATTATTATTATTATTATTATTATTATTATTATTATTATTATTATTATTATTATTATTATTATTGCGTACAGGTTAATGTAAGTGACCTGCCTTAGCCTCGTTACTACTTCGTCGAGGTTAGGCTCGGCACTTACCAGTACATGGGGTCGGTTATACTCATACTACACTCTGCACTTCTTGTGCAGATACCGGAGTTGGTCCCAATGGCGTACTATAGATTTTCTCGGATTCAACTATCAAAGGAGACTTGAGGTATAGCTGCACAACGTTCGCAACTTTGAAGTCCCCTTCTACTTTATCTTAGTTGTGTGCTTTTTTTTAGACAACTTTATTTTATTCAGACCCTTGTTTGTATTATTCTAGAAGCTCGTGCACTTGTGACTCCAGTTCTTGGATGGTATTTAGACATCGTTTTATCTTTGGTTTGCACATTTAAATTCACATATTATTCCGGTCGTTGGTTTCTTTACTATTTAATTAAAAATGAATTTTTGTTAAAAAAATGAATTGTTGTTAAAAAAAATAATTGCATACTAAAGAATAAACACAAAGTGAATGCGTTTTTCTCTATCTAGGCTCTCGGCGCACGTTATGCTAACGTACGCCGTCTGAGAATCAGCCATGGCGAGATAGTGAGGCCGGCCAAAATGAGATCCACTCGTGACGGTCGGAGAAGCAATAAGCGCAACAGTAATAGCAGATACATTAGCTAAAGGTAATACACAACAAGCAACTACTCCGATTGGCAATCAATTTCAACCTAGCTTACAAAAATTGGGATCTTCAAACACAACAGCAGGACCGACGAAATGGCTAAACCTAAGTGCAATCCAGATGAATGTGGCATCGTCATCCTGTGAAGGCACACCAGTGAACAAAGTAGTGGAAAATACAAAGGCCAATGGGGAAATTTCAGAGACAGAGCCAAAAAATAATGGAACAATACCATCGGGGGAGACTACCAGACCACAACTGGTAGATGCAGATCCACCTCCACCGGGAAAACCATGGGTAAATCTGTTTGCAGGTAATAGATCTTCAAAAAATGGTATGACACTCTCTTATATCCCGCCAAAGAAAATTGATGGTAATATTGTGGTAAAACTGGATAAGGATGAAATTGACAATCAAACTAAGAAGTGGCAGTGTGCCCTATTTGTCTATGTAGGTGGGGATACACCTGGTTATAAATTCATGCAGAGATACATAGCTCAAAATTAGAGTCGAGTGACTGCTCTAGATCTATTTCTACACGAGGAAGGGTATTACATTGCTAAATTCCATACAATTGATGATTTGAATGATATTCTATATGGAGGTCCACACACAATCAATGGTAGACCAATGATCCTAAAACAGTAGTCCTATGAATTTGACCTAAGGCTGAATTCTTGAATTCCATTGTGGAGCACACTACCAAAGTTTTCAATGAGTTGCTGGGGAAATAAGGCTCTAAGTAAAATGGCAAGTTCCATAGGAAAACCACTCTTTGCGGATGAATGCACAACAAAGCAGATGCGCATATCCTATGTAAGAATTCTGGTGGAGGCAAATGTCACTAAAAAGCTTCCGACAGAGTTGACACTACAATATCCATCGGGGAGAATGTTCCAACAACATGTCATATATGAATAGAAGCCACACTATTGTGCAGAGTGTATGAAGATTGGCCATGATTGTGAATTGACTAAACGAGAAAACAAAGAAGAACAAACTAAAGAAACGAAAAGACAGGGTAAGGTCACTACAAGGTGGAAAGTTAAAGGGCAGGGACAACAACCTTCAGTTGAGCAGAATAATGCAACAACCAAAGCACAGACACGGGATCATACTACTGCGATAATAACTACTGAGCCTAGTGTGAAATCTGCAACAACAAAGGACAAAGAGAAAGCAAAAGAAAGTCAAAATCATGGAATGAATAGAGAATGGCTTGTACTGAACAGTAACAGGAAAATTGCTTATGGGACAACTTCAATATCAACTCATAATAGATTCCAAATCCTGCAAAGAGAAGATGAGAGAATTGAGAATCCTATGCCTCCTGATAGGGGAGGTGGAGATGCTCTGCAACAATGACGTGGTTGATTTGGAATATCAGGAGTTTGAATAAGCGATATAAGCAAAAAGAAATAAAGCAGTACATAAAGGAAAAACATATAAAGCTAGCTGGTTTGGTAGAAACAAAGGTGAAAGAAGCTAAATCAGAAAGGGTGATGAGTAAAATTACCCCTAGATGGAACAAGATAACCAATTATGAGCATGCAGTGAATGGTAGGGTGTGGATTATATGGGATGACCAAACGTATGAAGTGCAGCCAATTGATAAACAAGATCAATTTATTCATTGCCAAGTTACAGGGAAACATAATGGAATGCAATGCTATCTCACAGTAGTGTATGGACAAAATGTAGCTGAACAAAGGAAAAATCTATGGCAACATCTTCAAAGGATAGCACAAACAACTACAGGACCATGGATAATTGGGGGAGACTTCAATGCACTACTTACTCCTTAAGACAGAATGTCTAAGGTGCTTGTGACCAATGCAGACATTAGATATTTTTCAGAACTTTGCCACAATATCTGCATTACTAAGCTACCTTGGAGAGGGGACTACTTTACATGGACTAATAAATAACAAGGAGATGCCAAAGTGTGGAGTCTCATAAATAGGTTATTTGGAAATGATGTCTGGATGATGAATTATGGCCATATAGTTACAAAGTATGGAGAGCCTTATATTTCAGATCATAACCATATGATCATTAATATAAGGCAGCCTAAGACTCAAACCAAATGTCCATTCAGATTCTTCAATGTTTGGGCAAATCATGCATCTTTCCAGTCGATGGTAGCTGAAGGGTGGAGAAAGAACAAAGCATCAGGGAAAATGAAGAACATCTGATTCAAACTTAAAGAGCTTAAAAGTCAATTTAAGCACGTAAATGCAACAGAGTTTAAAGGAGTAACAGAGAAGATAGAACAAGCTCGGATAGCTCTCTCTCAAGTTCAAAGTCAAATGCAAACACACTACTCTGATCCATTACTAAAACAGGAAAGGGAATGGCTACACAAACTGGAGACATGATCACTTGTGGAAGAAGGAATTCTACAGCAGAAGGCTCGAGCAACTTGGATCAAATTGGGAGATACCAATAATAAATTCTATTTAGGTGTCATAAAAGAGAGACAACAAAAGAAACAGATCACTGAAATACAAGCTCTACCATGTTTTACTATCACAGAACCAGCAGCTATTAGGGAGGAGATAGTACAGTTCTACAAAAGTCGGATGGGGTCTAAGGCCAGTAAACTGCCTGCTGTCAATATGATGGTTATGAAGAATGGACCAACTCTAACACAATAACAACAAATAGAGTTAAATGCAGAAGTGACTGATCAGGAGATATATGAAGGGCTGAAAGATATTCGAAGTAATAAAGCGCCAAGAATAGATGGCTATAATGCAGAATTGTTCAAGAAAGTTTGGCCTGTGATCAAAGAGGAAGTGTATGTAGCAGTGAAATAATTCTTTCACACATGAGTAATGTATCCATCTATCAACTGCACAACTATAACCTTGATGCCTAAGATCCCCAACCCTGTGACAATCAAGGATTTCAAGCCCATTGCTTGTTGCACTGTATTATACAAGTTAATATCTAAAGTCATTACTGGAAGATTGCAAAAGATAATGCCACATATCATCTCTGAAGCTCAAGGAGGATTTATCCCAGGAAGGAAAATAACAGATAATATCATATTAGCCCATGAACTTGTCAAAGCATACAACAAGAAACATATATCTCCCAGATGCATGTTGAATGTGGACATGATGAAAGCTTATGAATCAGTGGAATGGGTATACTTGGATAAGCTTAGGGAATACTTAGGATTTCCTACAAAATTCCTCCAATAGGTGAAAACATGTATGTTGACAGTGAGCTACTCTATCATGATCAATGGAGAATTGACAAAGCCTTTTAATGCTGCTAAAGGACTTCGACAGGGTGACCCCATGTCACCATTCTTGTTTGAAATTACCATGGAGTATCTGAGAAGGCTACTTAGAGGATTGAAGCAAGTAAAGGAGTACAAATACCATCCAAGATGTAACAAACTGAACATAACTCATCTCAGTTTTGCAGATGATCTACTCATGTTTGCCAAGGCTGACACTGGTTCTGTACAAGCTCTACACCATTGCTTTAAGCAATTCTCTGTTGCTTCTGGTTTACAAGCTAATCTAACAAAGAGTTCTATCTACTTTGGTGGAGTGACAAAGCCAGAACAAATGAGAATACTACAGAGTACAGATTATTCATTAGGGGAGCTACCTTTCAAATACTTGGGGATTCCTTTAGACACAAAAACGTTAACCATTATGCAATGGCAGCCGTTGGTAGAGAGAGTTGTAGCAAGAGTATCATCTTGGACTGCTCGGAAACTATCTTATGCTGGTAGAGTGCAGCTAGTGCAGACTGTTCTATTTGGCATTCAATCTTACTGTGCTCAATTGTTCATTATACCAGCAGAGGTTATAAAGATGATAGAGGTATATTTTAGAAGTTACATATGGTCTGGCACCAATACAATCACAAAGAGAGCATTGATAGCTTGGGATAAGATGTGCCTGCCTAAATCAGTAGGGGCTATAACTTGACAAATCTCCAAGTGTGGAATAAGGAAACAATCACTAAAGCATACTGGGACCTGGCTCATAAGAAGGATAAAGCTTGGATAAGATGGATTCATACATACTACATCAAAGGGCAAAACATACTTGGCATGGCTATCCCAAAACAGGCAAGTTGGATGGTGAGGAAGATTCTGGATGCTAGAAAAAATATACATCAAATGCCAGCACTAAAGTAGCATAGGAGCTTCATTAAGCAGATATACTTAAGGCTCCTGGGTAATCATAACAAAGTAGAATGGAGAACCTTGCTATTCCATAATGAGGCTAGACCTAAAGCAGTGTTTACAATGTGGCTCCAGTATTATGAAAGGCTGTTAACTGTGGATCGACTAGCCAAATGGGGAATCCAAGTGAACTCACGGTGTATTCTATGTATGGCTGCAGATGAATCACATCTTCATCTTTTTGGTGAGTGTAGCTTCTCCAAAGCAGTATGGATGAGATTGTTGAGATGGTTACCACTATTGGATGCTCTAACTAATTCTTGGCAACGAGTGTTTACATGGCTGCTTTTCCAATCCAAAGGTAAGTCATGTAAAGCAAAGATACTCAAGATGATGTATGCAAAATATAGCTACGTGATTTGGAAATAGAGGAACAATAGAGTGTTTGAAGATCAAGCAAAAAATGTAGAACAGATAGCTAAGGAAGTGGCATGCATATGCAATATTATAGCACAAAGGGGAGTGAGGACAAAATGCATCAGCTTCATTTCTAAGGCAAAAATAAAAATACAAAGACCAGCATGCAAAGATAGTTCTATGAGGATTTATGTACTGCATATAATATAGTTATAGAGATAAGATTATGTATGGATTGTAGCAAGTCGAGGATGACTATGCTGATTTGTAACGATTGCTCTTGGTGATTAATGAAAATTATAATTACCAAAAAAAAATGAATTGTTAAAAATGGTTTAAATTATTCTAACATTGGCTTGCCAAGCAAGTGAAATGTTAGGCGCCATCACGGTCCCGAAGGTGGAAATTTTGGGTCGTAACAAGTTGGTATCAGAGCTCTAGGTTCACTTAGGTCTAACGAGTCATGACCAAGTCTAGTAGAGTCTTGCGGATTGGTACGGAGACGTCTGTACTTATCTTCGAGAGGCTATAGGGATGTTAGAAGCAATTCCCTTCTTTATTTCCTCATCGTATGATTTGATTCCATTGAGGCTTGTGCCTTTATTTCTTTCCTACTCAATCTTATGCAACGTGAAGCGCTTGTTATCAATTGGGCGTCGAGGAGTAGTAGTGGTACTGCAGACGTGGTGCAGGATATTTTTCCCTGCCTGTTCGGGCAGGCTATTATCGTCGCCTTACGGGAAATGTTCTTTTGTTCTAGCTCAGTATCTGTATTCTCTATAGTTTCGAGACTGTACAATTATTGCTACGATGTCTATAAGTTGTTATCGCACAATGTTAGTGTAATTGTAAGATGCTCATTTATGTGTTGAGACAGTGAATGGCTTAAAGAGAGGATTTCTCAATGCATGATTAAGGGGTTCAGCATTTAATTCTAGCGGAGGAAAGGCAATAAGACTATAGATGTCTATGTTTGGTTGATAAAGTAACGAGACTTGATATTTTCGAGCGTGGTGGAATTTTCATTGTGATGCGGTGTCATCGTTGTTTGAACGCACTACGGTTCGTTGGTGTTACGGTCTTCTTGGATTTAGCCTTCGGGGGCAGGATGTTGTGAAATGGTACCTGAGGGGCGGTTGTCAGAGGTAGCGGTGTGCAGTGATTTAGAATTGAATTGGTATTTCTAATATTGATGGCTCGAGAGAGATGATCTTTGGAGAGGCTTAGGTAACAATCTATTAGTTCAGGTGCTAGAGAGATGCTTTTTTGATTTAATGCAACAATTGGGCAACAAAGTATGAGGGAAGACATGGCGGGAAGTATTTCGCGATGGTTGAAGTATGGCCAAGTATAAGAAGCAGAGGTTGAGAGTTGCTTAAAGGAGATTGTTTAACCGAATTAAGAGTGGCAGATTAGCATATAGATTCTATGGATGGATAGCCGCGTGCCTTGAGAAAGTGTAGAACGGTTTGGGAATCGTGATGGATAGTGATTTGGCCTACGTATTTTATTTAGAGTGATGGTTAATGCACGAAGAAGGATTGAGTATTGGCATAAATGAGTTTGTTTGAAATGAAAAGGGGTGTGAAAATCTGATTATCGTTTCAGGTGCAATATGACTTGAGTTCGGAAGGTATTGTTGAACTTTTAGTTGATGTCAACAGGGAAGGAGCAAACTTATACAACTAGTGGGCGAGCATGAGCTCGGGAGAATTTACTGATTACGTGGTAGTTGTACCCAGTGCAGCATCGTTGGAAGATGTCGGTAAGGAATTCCACATGTGGGTTATCTTCTATGAGCAGGTTAGCGGTGGCGTGATGTTGATGAAGCTTCTGCGAGGAATATTACTTGCTACCCGGTAAGAGGTCGAGTGTGTGACTATGACTGGTGATTCAGGATGTTCATGAAAAGCTTAACAAAAGACTTTGAGAAATTTGGTGGGTTAACGGTGCGGGATCATGGTTAATAAGAAGGAAGAATCGTTGTGGGCTCTGTATTATATGATGGCAGCTTAAAGCTAAGTGGGGGAGACCTACCGTTTATGATTGGATCGCGTGGTTGTCTACTTTGCAACTTCTGGTTATCGGTGCATCGGTGGATTAATTGTGACTAAGAAAAGGAAACATCAGGGGTAATTTGAACGGAGAAATTGATAAATGTATGCTATATTTTGCCTCATCAATTGAGGTGCAGGATTTGGGAAGACTCCGAGTTTATGCTTCTTGTGGATGTAATGTACAAGGAAAATAATTCGGCTGGTTGCTTCTTTGAGAGTGTGTTCATGTGCTAGCAGAGCGTTGAAGTTGGTTATGTTCGAGATCATGTCAGAGTGGGTGAATCTCAACAACGGCCTAAGGATTTTGGGTCCGTCATATGGTTAAGGATCGAGTCTTCACAGTGGATTACGAATGGGACTTGGAATGTTCTACGTTATCATCAGGTATGTGGTGCAGTATTGGAGGAAAGGAAGAGATAGTCGGATTCACGGAAGGTCTTGCAGAATGGGGGTACCAGTTAAAGATGCTATGGTAAGAAGGTGTAATATTATTCATGGGTATTGAGACAAGGTGGTCTCGCGATTTGGGTCACTTGGGATGTGTGCAAACAGAGTTTGTTATGTTATGAATGGAGCTATTATATTTCTAAGTCAGGTCAAGAGTAGATTGAATGAATTTATGTCGGTTAGTAATGGTCGAATCGGCATGATTGTGTCAATGGTGAGTTCCTTCGGTGCGTGAAGTTATATATGTAGTTTGTGGACGTACGTGCGGGCTTGACAGTCCCAAAATCTGATCGATTTGGGAGGTATTTGAATCCAGATGGCCTTGTTGTGTAAATGGATTCCGGAAGAGTCATGACAGTCTAGATCACGACTTGAGGTTTGTATTTTCTGCGGATTAGAAATTCAGTTACGTGTTGCATTGTTCTTCTGAACTGAGTTAAGTGGAAGAATTCTAGCCAATGAAGTGTTCATTCTACTAATAGTTCAAGGGTTATGGTGAATGCTTGTATTATCGCGTAGCGGCATGGTAGGTGCAGTGAGCGACATGTGAAT
The DNA here is from genome assembly GCF_000715075.1 of Nicotiana tabacum. Taxonomy (NCBI): domain Eukaryota; kingdom Viridiplantae; phylum Streptophyta; class Magnoliopsida; order Solanales; family Solanaceae; genus Nicotiana; species Nicotiana tabacum. Next base: position 108,221,042 of record NC_134081.1, on the reverse strand, counting down.
TGGAAGTTGAGGATCAAGGTTGCAGTTCGGTGTTGATAAGAATATCACGAGCTCGGATGAGCAGGGGAATAATTTAGATGTTTAGAGTAAGCTAGCGTTATCTTAGTGTCGCCCGGGAATGGTGTTTATGGAAGGAAAATTGTGTACTGATTTGTGGGTTGTTGAATTTCTTTATAGATTCGTACGGTTGGTGGTATAGGGGCGCAAACTTTGCTACCTGGTGCGGAAGGTCGTGGGAGCGTGTCCCACGGGGAGATTTGTATAAGCGTGGCATGCTAGCCACTTAATTGTTAAGGATCGAAACCAAGTACAAAGATTTTGTTTTGGTACTATCGTTAATGTGAGAGCTTATGCCTGGAAGGCGCTCTATTCCTTTGGTTGTGAACTATGGGAATTTGTTCTGGATTGAGACGGCTTGATTATTCGCACGTGTGTTGAGGTAACGTGTAGCCTCTGGTGTCGTATAAGCAGGATGGCTCTCGAGATGTAGATCATTTATTGCACCTTAGTCGTGCTTGGGTTTTGTGGCGTATTACGCTATCCGTCTCCCAAGAGTTGTATTTTTGGCACTTTGCGTGCTTGTGGTCAATATTCGTTATTTCTTAGGTATAAGCATTATGGATTGATGGGCATTTCCTTATTTATTGTTGTGTGTGGATCGGGTGGCACGCTTCCACTGGTATGTTGTCTGGATCGGTTTGCACGCTGCAATAGTGATATGTTGAGTATGGTTCCCTATATCTATTACTGCGTATTTTGCTTCTCATTCTCTGAGAAGGGTTCATAGCGTCTATTCGACCGTCTTACTCGTTACGCGGGCTGGATAATTCCTTTTCCAGAGTTCGTTTTTCCTTATGTAGCGCATTCGAGTTTGTAGCTTGCTAGCGCATTATTGGCATCATATGAGATTTTTGGCAGTGTTTGAGATGACTTATTGCCTGAGCAGCTTATACTGGATGACACGAGATTATTGGACTTGAAATTTGTGCAATCAAATTTATATAAGGTACATTAGAGGGAAAATATCGTTATTCAGCTCAAAATGAGGTAATGGTTCTTGTCAGAAGGAGAGACTCCATGAATTATTGATTCGACAGGTGGTTATGAGTTTCTACATATCTTTTTCACCGTGGCAGTATTGCGAGATTTGGAACATGATTTATATGTGTGATGAGATGTATTTCGGGCACTGGATTCGTGAACTTTCAGCTATTATAGCCGGAGGATGTTATTAGGGGCAACCGACTTATGTGGTGCATGGTGTGATTTCAGCATAGATGCCTGATCATGTTTTGGTAGAGTGCGTGGTGATTGGTACGGTGTTCGTGTGTTAGAATCAGGCCTCTAAAGAAATTCGGAAGTTGGAACTTGGTCATAAAGCTTGTTAGCTAAGGTTATAGGGAGGATTTTCAGTCTGGCTCGAGCTAGTGTGTCCAACCAGAATGTGGTGGCACGGGTAGGTGCACAAGGTGTTGTACAGTGATTTTGGACAACTCTGGAGTAGTCCTTAGCACGTTCGAGGATGAATATAGGTTTAAGTGGGGGAGAATGTAATGACCCGACCGGTCGTTTTGAGCTCTAGCGCGTCGTTCAGCGGTTTGAGGCCTTGAGTAGCTTCACTTCAGGTATATTGACTGGTACGTGTGTCCGGAATTGAATTTCGGGAAGTTCGGAGTTGATTTGGAAGGAAAAATTCTACTTTCGTAAGCTTTAAGTTGGAAGAATTTACTAAGGTGTGACTTTAGAGTAAACGGCCACGAAATCAGGATTTGAAGGTACCAACAAGTTCGTATAATGATTTTGGTCTTGGGAGAGTGACCGAATGTCGATTTGAAGGTCTGCAGGTCATTTCGGCGCCAATTGGCGAAAGTTAAAAATTTGACAGGTAGTGGACATTTTTGATATCGTGGTCGGATTTCGATTTCGGAAGTGGGAGTAGGTCTGTAATGTCAATTATGACATGTGTGCAAAGTTTGAGGTCAATCGGACTTGATTTGATAAGTTTTGGCATCGAATGTAGAATTTTGAAGTTCTAAAGTTCATTAAGCGTGAATTGGGGTATGATTCGTGGTTTTAGCATTATTTGATGTTATTTAAATGCTTGACTAAGTTTGTAATGTATTTTGGGATGTGTTGGTATATTTGGTTAAGGTCCCGAGGGCCTCAGGTGGATTCCGGATGGTTAACGGATTTATTTTAAGTTTATAATGTTGGAGCGGGTTGCACGCCGCAACGAATTTATTGAATGTTTACATAGGTAATTAATGACTATTGCTTATCCTCAAAATCGGATAACAATTAAATTTGTCAGGGGTTTAAAAGATATGCGGATTAACTTGATACAAAGCGATAAATTAGATTGCAATTGAAATAAATAGCGATAAATTAACTACAAACCACACGAATTGGATGATTTCAGCTTAGGAAAGCAAGCTACCCTTGAGTTGAATGCACTTTTATTGATACAAAGATATCAAAGAGTAAGAACTTAGAGAATGTATTGCTTATCAATATATCTTATAATGTGTCCCATGAATTGTTAAGTACCCTTTTATATATTAGGGAAAACCTACCCTTTAAGATATTATCTTATTGTTCTATAAAAGGCAAAAGTCTATGATTTGCTCACCGTTGGTCCCTTTTTGACTCGTTCCGTGATTTCTGTCATAATGATTGGTTAATGGCGAGAATTACGGACCCCTGTCGGACGCGTTGGCAAATATCTCTTCAAGACCGTTAGAAACATGACCAGTTACGCCTTCGGTAAACTCGAGGGCAAATCTTCGATGGCTAACTTTGACAATGCTTTGGGTTCGATCATAATCATCATGTGCCGATCTTGGCTGATGGTGTTAGATGTCAGATCGATCTTTGAGCTCGACTTCACCCGATCACAGATATTTTGACCCCGGCCTAAACAGGGAGTTCGGAAGTTCGATCAAATATCGAGCTCGATTTTACCCGTATACAGATAGTCCCCTCGTTCTTCGGAGAGTAAATGACAAAGAACGACATGACCCTCAGATTCTCACTTCGATGTATCATGACATAAGTGACAAAAACATGACGTCAAATCCCCTTGTTTTTCGGATAGTAAATGATGAGAAACGATACGAGCTTCCGATTCTCTCTCCGATAAATCATGATGATGAATTCATGATGTAAGTGACAAGAATAGTTGAAATGGCCCGTCGGTCCAGTTTTCAAGGAATTAAATGTGTGTTAGTTAACAGTCGGCCGCTACAAGATATGAACCGCCGTTTGAGAAAACTATAAATGCCATATTTCATCCATTCATTAGAACTTTTACATTGGGCTCTTGTGTTTTAAGAAATATTTCATCACTCTCATCTTCTCATTTTCTGAAAACTTAATTTTAAAACTTCTTCCCTTTTGGTTTTCTGAAAGCTTTCATAAGTTATCTGCTAATTACACCTCTTCTTTTATCATCACCTTCTTTTCTCCTCTATTTAGAAGCAATGGCAAAGACTTCAAAGTCCGTTCCTCAAAAAGAAAACCCTTCTTCCTCACAACCACCTGTTGAGGAAAACGTTTTGTGTATTGCTGTTGAGGAACCGGTGCTGGACCTGCCTATGAAATTATTCATACCTAAGGGGTGCCCAACCGGTTCTGATTTTAAGGTCGAGAAAACCTCCTCGGTGCAGGGTCGGTGTGAGCCGGTCTCGAGATATATCTGCTCGATCACCGAGGACGTCCTCTCCAAGGTCAAGATTGTAACTGGGCTGGAAAGCACGTGGTGGTACCCAAGCCCGAGGAAGCCATTACCGCCCACGTGGAGGGTGTTTTGAGTGTTTACACGTATCCCTTCACATTGGGTCCCTTGGACCCGGTCATCGTCGCCTTCTGTAAGAGGTACGAGGTGACCCTTTGTCAAATTCACCCCTCGTTTTGAAGGATAGTAATTCTTCTTCACTTCTTTGTAAGCAAGCTCGAGGGGTGTCCCTTCACTATCGATCATTTAATGCATTTGTATAGTCCCTGACTTTATCGAGGGGGATTAATCAAGCTTGCATGTCGGTCCAGTAAGGCCCCATTCTCGAGCATCGATGAGGATCGGGACCGAGGCTGGTTTGGCCGATTTGTTAGAGTGAAGACCTCGAATTTAATCCCAGCTGAGGATATGCCATTTCCTGAAAAATTGAACATGAAACATAAGTAAAACCTTGCCTTTAAGATTTATTTTATAGCTTTTCCTTTTCTTTCCTTCTCATCAATATTTTGTGACGGTGCAACTACTGCTCGGATGCCTGATACAGTTCCTCGACTCAAGGAATAGGTCGAGGGTATCGCAATACAAAGATCTTACTCCAAGCGTTCATGGCGTGAGATTTCGAAGGGCCGATGGGAGGCCCGTTATCATGGTGAGATTTTTTCTTTAAGTTACATTTGACCTTACTTTCACTCTGTCGACTTTTAACTTGTTTTACTTTCCTTTTGGAGGTTTACCAAAAGATGTTTAAATGAGGCCTCCGTCCGGTGATGATAATATTTACATCGAGCCCCATGCTCTGAAACAGGATAAAGAGAAGAAAAGAAAAAAAAACTCTGAGCTCCTCGAGCCCTGAAAAGAAGAGACCGAGGAAGTGGCTAACGCGTAAACCTAAAAAAGAAAAATATGCCCAAAGACTCCCATCGGACTCAGTCCACCGGTTGAGGGATGAGTCCGAAGAAAAAGAAGAAGAATCCGAATTGGTGCCCCGCATGAGAAGTGGTTCTGAAATGCCTCAAACCAGGGAGGCCGAAGAAGAAGCAATGGTTGAGGTCCACGAATTAGGGAGGGTTGAGGCCGTTTTGCCCCGAGCTGGGGAGACCGACAAAGAAACTGTGGACGGTACTTCTCAGTCAGAATATAATGTTCTAAAGTACTAACTCGGGGTAATTAGATCTCTCCGGGTCGCCTTCGCTTACTGATTCTATGATAAACGAAGCTCAGACGTTGAAAGGTGACCTCAACGAGGGGCCCCAAGGAGCAGCAGATTCTTTTCACAACTTCTTCGACGGCTTGGATTCTACCACCTTGAAGGATTTCACCGGATTGGGTGACCTACAGGTACCAAAGAAGATACCATCTCCGGGAGTTGGTGGGTCTTCTTCGAGCCCAAAATTAGTGAATCGGTTCCCAGCTCTGAGTGTCGATCCTACCCGAAAGCGAGCAATCTTCATGTCCTTTCCGAAAGATGTTCGAGTTCTCTCTTTCCCCGTGGGGATTGCCAGTTACCTTCGTGCTTGGTGACCGAAGAGGATCAGGCCAAAATGAACGAGGTGGAAGTGCCCTTCCTGTTCAACGAAGCTCAACAGGCATTGAATCGGGTAACTTCGAATGTCCCTTTATTATGTATTTAGATTTATTCGTAAATAATCATGACATTTTCCTTTGTGCTTGCAGGCCTCAATACTTCATCACGAGGCTTTTCTTCGATACCGGGAATAGTTCAAACGTCACGAGGTCGAGACTCGGGAGCTTATTGAGAAGAAGGATGCTTACAAGCTTCTTAGTGAAAAATCCCAGTCTGAGCTAGAAGCGGCTCGGAAGGAGCATGCCAAATTGGTCGAGCAGGTAAGAAGAGTTTTTGAAGTTAGTCATGATGAGCCAGACACAGTGGCTAATGATCCGAACCCGCAGGTTCAAAAGAAGCTTGATCAGATCAATCAGCTCCGGGGGAGTTGGATACGATCAAAGTCGAGGCCGAAGAATGGAAGAAGAACATGGATCGCCTGGCCTCGGGGGAGAAGGCTTCCCGGGTTCAGTTAGCTTCAGCTGAGGTTCAGCTTCGGGCTAAAAAGGAGAAAAACTTGGTGCAGGCCAAAAAGATTGAAGGGTTTCAGTCTCAACTGAACTCGGTTGTCTCCGGTCAAGAGAATCTGGCCAAGGAGCTTGAGGCGGCCAAGTTAGAGGTTGCCGTGGTCAAGGCCGAGGCAGATGATAAGGCCGATGCCGAGGCAATTCAGGACCAAGCGAGACACGTGGTGAAGCATGCGAAGTAGCAATCCCGAAGGGAGGCCCTCGAGGGAGTCCATGCTCAGAATTTTGACTTATTGGCTGAAGTCGAGACAACCAAGATATACAAAGCCAAGGCCAGGAAGCAGGCTTATCTTGCGGAAGATTCTGAGGGGTCTGAAGAGTCGGGTGAATCAGATAGTGGCGAAGACCACGTAGGTGATGACGTGGCCCCTGATGAAGATTAGGCAGTTTAGGATCTTTTTAGGCATTTTTGCCTTTTATTTTTTGTACTATCTTTTTGTCGAGGCCGTTCGGCCTTTGTAAAAATATGTATTGGAGCTATTCAGCTCTTGTAAAAAGAAATTTTGATATATATCTAAGGCTTTTCCCTTTCACAGCTTTTGAATTTTGAATTTTTCCTTTGCTTTTTTATTTGTATTAGCAAAGGTCGACATACCTTAGCATGAAATAATTTTGTTGTGTTCTAAGGTTCGAACAAACCTTACCTTTAACATTATTTTGTGTTTAGGCATCAGAGGGATTCGGTGTTACCGAAATATTCCCCCAAAATAGTTTAGGTTTATGGTTTGCCGAGGGTAGCCTTTAGAAACGGTTATAAAAATGAATTTTTTGAAGGCCTTGTTTTTGTTACGAGTACAGGATGTCTCCGAGCTGTGTTAATATGGCCGTAGCCTTTTTAGTTCGGGTGTTGCCCAGTGGACTTGCTATCCCGAGTTATCCGGGCATGCTTAAGATAACAGTCCTCGAGTGGGGGTGATCGTGACCTTCGAAATTCGGGTGTTTGCCTAATAGGTCTTGTGCCCCGAGATCTGATATCTCGGACCACCCATCACAATCGAGTACCAAACTCAATCCTAATATCACAATTTCACTAAACATGGCCTAGTTTCTGTACATAGAGATACAAGTTTAAAATAAAATACATTGTCATCTTCTCTTTCTTCTTTTATTGTTAAATCACAAGTTGTTTTCCCCAATTCCCAATCAAATCGCACCCTTGTAATTACCCAAACTTACTATAAAATTCTATATCTAAAATCAATATTGCCACAATAGATGGAAGCATACTTGTGGTTACCTGGAACTCTATTGTTGAGGCTCGAAAATATGTGTTAATTCCTTTTGATCGATCACGGTATTGCTGCTAAGGCAGCAACGAAACTTTTCTATGTTTGATGCTTTAGTGGCTAAGGGTTTTTTCAAATCCTTTAATTTGAATGCTAGGTTCAATCTGATGAGCTTTAGCCTATTTTCCCTCTTTTATATATTTTTTTATTCTTTTAGTCTTATTTTATTTGTTTTGCTCTTTTTTTTTTTTGCTAATGACCAATACACCCGTATTTAAAATATATGGTATTCGGTCCCCGAATTTATAACAAGTGCATGCCTGTAGTCTAAAATAAATGAGGATACTTTACTTGCATATCTTTTTCTACTTCTCAAGTAGCTTCTTCAACCTTGAACAGTGGTGGGGCAAACCTCAGCGAGGACGCTGAGTCCCTAAGGGGAGTGTATGTGACACACTAGGTGAATCTAACATCGACAAAATACGGGAGAGATGTTGGGTATATAAGTAGACAGGCCTTTGCCTCTAGTGATGCGTTTTAAACCCGTGAGGGACTAGGCCCAGAGCGGATAATATCACTAATGGACTGGACTATTACAGAAGTGTAAAGAAATTTGTGTAGATGTGAGCTACATTTCGTTTGTAGTGAAAATTGCAAAATTTGATCGTACTTTATGGAGAGAGAGTAGTACTCTTTCTGTCCCATTTTAATGGTCGTTTTAGTTCTTTTAATCTTTTCATGTCCACTAAAAAATAATAAATACAAAGTATAGTTTATAAAGTAACCAATATTAAATGCTTTTTGAGAATTGAGCAGTATTAAAAAGAACTACAACTTCTTTTTCTAAAGTGACAATTTGTTTGGGATAATATTTTGAGCTAAACCGATAGTTAAAATGGCATGGAGGAAGATCAACATATTAATTTATGAAGGAAAACATTAAATGCTCAATATTTTTGACATTTTATCACAAATGTTAAAATTGCGTCACTAATTGAGGATTCAATTTTGTAGTCACTGAAAGAGAACTACAAATATTAAATAGCTTTAATCATTTGACAAACACCATTTGTGATGAAAAACTCAATAAATCTAAGGGTTAGAAATTGGTAAATTGGGTTTGGAGGTACAAGGAAATGTGCATTGACAGGTGGGTATTCCACGGTCATTAATTATACAAGTTCCTTGAATATTAGTACGTCCTGTTCCTTCCACACATCTCCGAAAGCATCCATCTCTATCTGATCCAAATGTGCATATGTTAAATCCTATCTCAATACTGCATGTGTTGGATCCATTCACTACTGCAATACTTCTCTCATCTGCATCCACAAAACTTATTAAAGTGAGTTTCTCATCTTGAATGCCAAAATTAGATAGAGAAAAAATTGTGCTTTTTAGAATTAGTCAATGTATAAACCATAGTTTGATTAATGTGTTAGATTTAACAAACGATAGTTTCTGAGCAGCAACCATGTGCATAAGGCATCTCGCGTTTACACAGGGTCCGGGAAAGGGTATTACCTTAAGGGTTGTGATGTAGACAATCTACCTTAATACAAACATTAATGACTGCTTCCACGATTCGAACCCTTGACCTAGAGGTCACATGAAGACAAATTTTACCGTTGCTCCCAAGCTCCCTTCAAACGATGGTTTCTAAGAGACAAAAGAATTATGAACATGCATCTAGTGGTCAGAGATTACAATTTGAACTATAGTTTGGTGAGTTCAAATTCAGCGGCCTCCTGACCACTTGTTGGCCTACTAGATTCCAGTTATTTCTGTATAACTATGTAAAAGAAATTGAGGAAAAGGACTGTTTAGATCTGATTGAAAACTCTACTTTAGGTAAACGGAAAAAATTGAATGTAATACCTGATACAACAGCAAAAAGGATGATTAGAATTACAAGTGATCTCAAGGACACTGCCATCTTCTACCTCGGATCAATGACTTGCAGTTTGCAAACTCCTTCAGAAACTTCCTTCTTATAATGTGTTTTACCGTGAATATTTTGGTAACCTACTTTCTTTGTTTTCTTAATATATGGAATTTAATTAACTAGTCCATAATATTGTTAACATCAAGTAATCTTACTCTTAGATTTACTGCTATATCATCAATAAAAGTTTGAAAGTTATTATAGAGTAGAAGATTCAATATTAGGTATGAGATCTAAGTGGACAAATTTCCTGAAAATGTACTACTTGTACGATGCAGTAAACCGCTTTCCTAAAAATTGTCATAGTTACAATTTTAGTTTCCAAAATTTTAGCTACAAATAGGTTATTATTTGACATAAACAAGTGTTTAATTGCACCCTCTATCTTAGCTACTGTCATGACCCAAAATCTCACTCGTCGTGATGGCGCCTATCTTAATACTAGACAAGCCGTTAATCTCAATAAACTACCATATCTTTTAAGTTTGAAATCATAATATCTAAATTTAGCGGAAACAAAAACTCACAAATACATATATAAACACTCCCTAAATCCGGTATCACTGAGTACATGAGCATCTAGTATGAATACAAGTCTGAAAAATACGGTCTATAATAGTCTAAGACCAAATACATTAAACAAGGAGATAGGGAAAGAGAGATAAAGTCTGCGAAACACGGCAACTACCTCTGAATCTCCGAAAAATCAACCGTGCGAGAGAATCAATACCCGCTATGCCCGGGAACACTTGGATCTGCAAAGGAAGTGCATGGTGTAGTATGAGTACAACCAACTCAGTAAGTAACAATAATAAATAAATAACTGAAAGTAGTGACGAGCTTATCGGCTAAGTCCAAATACAATACTTTTCAATATAAAAGAGTAGGCATGCTCTCAAGTTCAACATTTAAGATTTCACTGAAATTTCATATCAAGTTTGACCGAAACAGAAAATAATATTTTTCTGAAATTCCCAAAATAGTGATATATGACAGCTGAAATGCAGCAAATAATGAAATTAATGCATCCTCTCAGAGTAACAGTTACTCAGTCCTCCCATTCACTCCAACCTCACAGCCACTCTTTCCTCATAGTCACTCTTTCCTCATAGTCACTCATTACTCGGCACTCGGCACTCGCACTCAGTAGGTACCTGCGCTCACTGAAAGTGTGTACAGACTCCGAAGGGCTCCTTCAGCCCAAGCGCTATTTCAAGCCAATCATGACATAAATAAATAAATATGTTGCGGCGTACAACCTGATCTATAAATATCCTCACAATTCGGCCGTTGGCTTCACTCAGTCATCAACCTCTCCAGTCTCTCGGGCTCTCAAAAAGCATGATAAGCAGCCCAAAAATAGTGATACGATGCATCAATAATAATAAGAGGGACTAAGGTATGATATAAAATGAATAAATATGACTGAGTGAAAAATTACAATTTGAACATATTAATCAACCACAGAAATAACCCCAGTGGGTACCAATAATAACAACATATATTTAAACATGATTTTTAATACGAGTCTCAACTCAATTTTTCCATATCACATAGAGAATGTACGAATATCAACAAATAACTCAATTTCACAGTTCCAAGGAATTTGACCAAGTCCCAATTCCTACGGTGCACGCTCACACGCCCGTCACCTAGCATGTGCGTCACCTCAAAACCACTCATATAACACATAATTCAGGGTTTCATACCCTCAGGACCAAATTTAAAATTGTTACTTACCTCAAACCGTGAAATTCTTATTCCGCTAACCCTTTGCCTCGTGAATTGGCCTCCAAACGCCTCGAATCTAGCCACAAATAATTTATTTCAGTCAATAAAATTTATTGAAATTAATTCCGTGAGAAAATACTAATTTTCCATAAAAATCTGAAATTTAGCTCAAAATTCGCCTGTGGGGCCCACGTCTCGGAATCCAACAAAAGTTACAAAATCTGAAAGCCCATTCAACCACGAGTCTAACCATACTAATTTTACCAAAATCCGACCTTAACTCGACCCTCAAATCTTTAATCTAAATCAAGAGGGTTTTCTAAAGTTTTCCAACTTAATTCACCCATTAACTGCTAAAAATAACCATAGATTTGGGTAATTTAACCAATATTGAGTTAAGAACACTTACCCCATTGTTTTCTCTGAAAATCTACCAAACATTGCCTCTTCCCGAGCTCAAATCCGTCAAAAATGGAAAATGGGACGAAGTCCCATTTTCATAACTTAAACTCTCTGCACAGACATTTGCTCTACGTGATCGCGAACATTCCCACGCGATCGCGAAGAACAGTTTGCCACAGCCCAAATTTAACTCTATGCGATCGCGGACTTTCCCACGCGATCGCGATGCACAACATTAAAGACCTACGCGATCGCGGACCTAACCACGCGATCGCGAAGCACAAACGTGTGATTTCCATTTCTGCCCATTTTCTCTACGCGAATGCGACCTTCTTCACGCGTTCGCGAATAACAAACTCACATAGCTACGCGGTCGCGTCCCGCCTCACGTGATCGTGAAGCACAAAATATCACTGCCTCAAATTAACCCTACGCGATCGCAGATATCTCCACGCGATCGCGAAGAAAAAAATCCTCTACTGACCAGCTAAGCCTACGCGATCGTAGAAGCATTCAAGCGATCGCGTATAAGGAAATCAGATACATATATCAGAAAATTTCAGCAGCTGTTTAAGTCCAAATTTTGGTCTGTTAACCATCCGAAACTCACCCGAGCCCCTCGGGACCTTAACCAAATATACCAACAAGTCTTAAAACGTCATACGAACTTAGTCAAACCCTCAAATCACCTCAAACAATGCTAAAACCATAAATTACACCCCAATACAAGCCTAATGAACTTTGAAATTTTCAATTTTTACAAACGACTCTGAAACCTGTCAAATCACGTCCGATTGACCTCAAATTTTGCATGCAAGTTATAAATGACATAACGGACCTATTCAAATTTTTAAAATCGGATTTCGAACCCGATATCAAAAAGTCAACCCCCAGTCAGTCTTCCCAAAAATTCGACTTTCACCATTTCAAACTTAATTCCGCTACGGACCTCCAAATAATTTTTCGGACATGCTCCTAAATCCAAAATCATCATTCAAAGCTATTGGAATTATTAGAATTTGAATCCGATGTCGTTTACACATAAGTCCCCATCCGATCGACTTTTCTAATTTTAATTTTCAATTACGAGACTAAGTGTCTCATTTCACTCCGAATTCCTTCCGGACCCGAACCAACTAACTCGGGGTTGTAATATTCAAAATGACCGGCCGGGTCATTATAACGAGTTTAGAATTATACTTGGAGTCTCAAATAGGTGTGGATATTTGCTCCGCATCTCCTTCTCAATCTCCCAAGTAGCTTCTCCGACTGGCTGGCCTCTCCACTGTACCTTCACTGATGCTATGTTCTTTGACCTCAGATTTCGAACCTGTAGGTCTAAAATAGCCACTGGCTCCACATCATAAGTCAAATTACGGTCCAGCTGCACTGTAGTGAAATCCAGAATATGAGACGGATCCCCGACATACTTTCGGAGCATAGATACATGGAACACTAGATGAACACCTGATAGACTAGGTGGCAAAGCAAGTTCATAAGCCACATCTCCAATTTTCTTAAGTATCTCAAAAGGCCCAATATACCGAGGGCTCAACTTGCCCTTCCTCCCGAACCTCAACACACCCTTCATGGGTGAAATCTTGAGCAGAACCTTCTCCCCAACCATGTAAACAACATCACGAACCTTCCTGTCTGCATAACTCTTCTGTCTAGACTGTGCCGTGCGAAGCCGTTCCTGAATTATTTTGACCTTCTCTAAAGCATCCTGAACCAAGTCAGTACCCAATAGCCTAGCCTCACCCGGCTCAAACCAACCAACAGGAGACCGACACCGTCTACCATATAATGCCTCATACGGAGCCATCTGAATAATCGACTAGTAGCTGTTATTATAAGCAAACTCCGTGAGTGGCAGAAATTGATCCCAAGAACTCCCAAAATCAATGACACAAGCGCGTAACATATCCTCCAATATCTGAATAGTGCGCTCGGGCTGTCCGTCCATCTGAGGGTGAAATATTGTACTCAACTGAACCTGTGTGCCCAATTCTCGCTGCACTACTTTCCAAAAATGTGGTATAAACTGCGTGCCCCGATCTGATATGATGGACACTGGTACACCGAGTAGGCGAATAATCTCGCGAATATAAATCCCAGCCAACCACTCTGAAGATTAATTTGTACTAACTAGAATAAAATGTGCAGATTTGGTCAGCCGATCTACTATCACCCAAACAACATCAAACTTTCTCAAAGTCTGTATGAGCCCAACTACGAAGTCCATGGTAATACGCTCCCACTTCCACTCCAGAATTTCAAGTCTATATAGTAATCTGCCTAGTATCTGATGCTTGTACTTTATCTGTTGACAGTTTAGACACCGAGCTACAAACCCAACTATATCTTTCTTCATTCACCTCAACCAATAGTGCTACCTCAAATCCTGATACATCTTTGCGGCACCTGGATGAATGGAGTACCGCGAACTGTGAGCTTCCTGGAGAATCAAATCATGCAAACCATCTACATTAGGCACACATAGCCTACCATGCATCCGTAAGACACCGTCATCCCCAATAGTGACCTCCTTGGCATCACTGTGCTGAATCGTGTCCTTAAGGACAAGCATATGGGGATCATCATACTAGTGCTCCCTAATGCGATCATATAAAGAAGACCGAGAAATCACACAAGCCAAAACTCGATTCAGCTTGGAAATATCCAATCTAACAAACTGGTTGGCCAAGGCCTGAACATCCCAGGCTAAAGGCCTCTCTACTACCGGTAAATATACTAAGCTGCCCAAACTCTCCGCCTTACGACTCAAGGCATCGACCACCACATTGGCCTTTCCGTGATGATAGAGAATTGTGATGTCATAATCCTTAAGCAACTCCAACCACCTTCACTGCCGCAACTTAAGATCCTTCTATTTAAACAAATGTTATAGACTCTGATGATCAGTATATACCTCACACTAGATACCGTACAAGTAATGCCGCCAAACTTTTAAGGCATGAACAATAGCTGCTAACTTAAGATCGAGGACTGGATAATTCTTCTCATGTACCTTTAACTGTCTAGATGCATAGGCAATCACCCTACCGTCTTGCATCAGCACTATGTTGATACCAATACGCGACATGTCACAATACACAGTATAAGACTCTGAACCTGTAGGCAACACCAATACTGGAGTTGTAGTCAAAGTTGTCTTGAGCTTCTGAAAGCTCTCTTCACATTCATCCGACCACCTGAACGGAGCACCTTTCTGGGTCAATTTAGTCATAGGTAATGCAATAGATGAGAAACCCTCCACGAAGTGACGATAATAACCGGCCAAGCCGAGAAAACTCTGAATCTCAGTAACTGAAGATGGCCTGGGCCAATTCTGAACTGCCTCTATTTTCTTCGGATACACCTTAATTCCTTCACTAGACACTATGTCCCAAGAATGCCACCGAACTAAGCCAGAACTCACATTTAGAAAATTTAGCATAAAGTCTCTCCTCTCTCAGCCTCTGTAATACAATACCTAAGTGTTGTGCATGCTCCTCCTGGCTACGTGAATACACCAGAATATCATCAATAAATACCACTACAAATAAATCAAGATATGGCTGGAATACACTATTCATCAAATGCATAAATGCTGCTGGGGCATTGGTTAGCCCAAAAGACATCACAAGAAATTCATAGTGGCTATAACGAGTTCTGAATATCGTCTTTAGAATATCCGAATCCCGAATTTGCAAATGTGATACCGAGATCTCAAATAAATCTTGGAGAACACCCTCGCTCCCTGAAGCTGGTCAAATAAGTCATCTATACGCGGTAAAGGATATTTATTCTTGATTGTAACTTTGTTCAACTGCCTATAATCAATGCACATCCGTATAGTACCATCTTTCTTTTTCACAAACAGAACTGGTGCACCCCAAGGTGATATACTAGGCCTAATAAACCCCTTTTCAAGGAGTTCCTGAAGTTGCTCTTTCAATTCTTTTAACTCAGATGGTGCCATACGATACGGAGGAATAGAAATGGGCTGAGTTCCCTGCACCAAGTCAATACCAAAATCAATATCCCTATCGGGTGGCATACCCGGCATGTCTGCAGGAAATACATCCGAAAAGTCTCGCACGACCGGTACTGAATCAATAATAAGAGTATATGTATCAACATCTCTCACAAAGGCCAAATATAACAAACAACCCTTTCCAACCATACGTTTGGCCTTCAAATAAGAAATTACCCTGTTAGGCACAAAATCTAGAGAACCTCTCCATTCAACCTTTGGCAACCCCAGCATCGTCAATGTCACGATTATTTGCGTGACAGTCTAGAATAGCATGACATGGAGACAACCAATCCATACCCAGGATTACATTGAAATCAACCATACCGAGTAATAAGAGATCAACTCTAGTCTCCAGTTCCCCAATGGTTACCACACACGACCGATACACAATAATAATATCGTCCACCGGTGTAGATACACAAACAAGTGAAACCAAGGACTCCCAGGGCATATCCAGATAATGAGCAAAACACGAAGACGCATATGAATAAGTGGAACCAGGGTCAAATAATATAGAAGCCTCCTTGTGGCACAGTGAAACAATACTTACGATCACTGAATCTGAAGCAACAACATATGGCCTGGCAGGAAAAGCATATAATTAGGCCTGATCACCACCTGATCGGCCTCCCCCTCTTGGGCGACCCCTAGCTAACTGACGCCCACCCCGAGCTGGCTGGGCGGGTGGTGAAGTAACTGGTGCTGAAGTCGTAGTCTGACTCCTTTGCTGCGCTGGACCTCCCGAGCGACGAGGACACTGTCTCCACATATGCCCAAATTCCCCGCACTCAAAGCAGCTCCCCGGTACTGATGGTGGTACAGACTGAATCGGGCCCCGAGAACCAGGATAACTGCTAGAAGCACCCGGTGCAAATGAACCCTGAACTGAAGGGGCACGGGACGAACTCTAGGCTGGAAGGGCGCCGATGGATGGCTGACCCTGATGAGAACTGTATGAACCATGGCTAGATGATGCACAACGGTGAACTGGACGACCCGTCTGAGCATGTCTGTAAAGATGACCCCTTCCACGGTAAAACTGACCCCCGGAAGGAACACCGCTGAAATCACCTGGTCCACGAGGCCTCTTGGCCTCTCTCTCTCCAAGTTCCTGACTACGGACCACCTCTATCTGCCGAGCAATGTCAACTACCTCATCAAACGTAGCACCCGATACTCTTTCCCGAGTTATAAGTAACCGCAACTGATATGTGAGGCCATCAATGAACCTCATAATCCTCTCCCTATCAGTGGGAACCAACCAAACTACGTGACGAGCCAACTTAGAAAATCTCATCTCGTACGGCGTCACAGACATGCCATCCTGACGTAACTGCTCAAAGCTCAAACTGTCTGCGCAGCTCCTCTCTGCTAGACTGCAGCACGAACTTCTCCAAAAAAAGAATGAAGAATTCCTGCCATGTAAGTGGTACTGCACCAACTGGCTTGTGCCTCTCATAAGCCTCCCACCATCTGAAGGCAGCCCCAAAAAACTAAAAAGTAGTGAATGAGACCCCACTGGTCCCCAGAATACCCGTTGTCCGTAGCATCCCCTGGCACTTATCCAAAAATCCCTGAGCATCCTCTGATTCAGCACCGCTAAATGATGGAGGTAGAAGCCTCCCAAACCTCTCAAGTCTCCTCTGCTCATGTTCTGCCATAACAGGAAATACCTAGGCTTGATCAGCTATAGCCGGCTGGGCTGATAGTGCCCCCGGTATCTGAAGTCCATGTACTACCTGGTCTGGAGTACAGGCAACAAGGGTATGAGTACCTCCCCCGACCTAAGAAGTGGCAGGTGCGGCCTGAGCCGAATCCACCTGAGCAAGACCAGTGCAAGCTGTCAATATCTGGGCCAAAGTCTCAATATCTGCCTGAGCTGGAGCAACTGACGGTACTACAGGTGCTGCTCCAACCGCTGCATGAGCCATACCTCGACCTCTACCTCGGCCCTAGCCTCTACCACAGCCCCGGCCTCTTACGGCCCTAACTAGTGGCACTGGTGGCTAACCGTCTGATCCTGTAGTATGTGTCATCACCTTCTGTGAGAGAATAGATTAACAGAAATTTAGTTTTCGGAATCAACAAATTTGCACTACAGAATACAAGAAAGTGAAATTTTTCTAAGGGTTAGGCAGCCTCTCGAAGATAAGTATAGACGTCTCCGTACCAATCCGCAAGACTCTACTAAATCTGCTTATGACTCGTAAGACCTATGTAACCTAGGGCTCTGATACCAACTTGTCATGACCCAAACTCTCACTCGTCGTGATGGCGCCTATCTCAATACTAGGCAATCCGACAATCTCAATAAACCACCATATCTTTTAAGTTTGAAAACATAATATCTAAATTTAGCGGAAAAAACTCACAAATACATATACAAACACTCCCAAAACCTGGTGTCACTGAGTACATGAGCATATAGTATGAATACAAGTTTGAAAAATACGGTCTATAACGATCTAAGACCAAATACATTAAATAAGGAGATAGGAAAAGAGAGACAAGGTCTGCGAAACACGGCAGCTACCTCTGAATCTCCAGAAAATCAACCGTGCGAGAGAATCAGCACCCGCTATGCCTGGGAACACCTGGATCTGCACACGAAGCGCATGGTATAGTATGAGTACAACCAACTCAGTAGTTACAATAATAAATAAAGAACTGAAAATAGTGACGAGTTTCTTAGCTAAGTCCAAATACAATACTTTCAAATATAAAAGAGTAGGCATGCTCTCGAGTTCAACATTTAAGATTTCACTCAAATTTCATATCAAGTTTGACCGAAATAGAAAATAATATTTTTTCGAAATTCCCAAAATAGTGATATATGACAGCTGAAATGCAGCAAATAATGAAATCAATGCATCCTCTCAGAGTAATAGTCATTCAGTCCTCCCATTCACTCCAACCTCACAGTCACTCATTCCTCACAGTCACTCATCACTCGGCACTCGCACTCAGTAGGTACCTGCACGCACTGAGGGTGTGTACAGACTCCGGAGGGGCTCCTTCAACCCAAGCGCTATTTCAAGCCAATCATGGCATAAATAAATAAACATGTTGCGGCGTGCAGCCCGATCCATAAATATTCTCACAATTAGGCCCTCGGCCTCAGTCAGTCATCAACCTCTCCAATCTCTTGGGCTCTCAGAAATCATGATAAGCAGTCCAAAAATAGTGATATGATGCATCAATAATAATAAGAGAGACTGAGGTATAATATAAAATGAATAAACATGATTGAGTGAAAAATTACAATTTGAACATATTATTCAACCACAAAAATGACCCCAATGGGTACCAACAATAACAACATATGCCTAAGCATGATTTTTAATACTAGTCTCAGTTCAATTTCCTCTAACACGTAGAGAATGTACGGATATCAACAGATTATTCAACTATACACAGTTCCAAGGAATTTGATCAAGTCCTAATTCCTATGGTGCACGCTCACACGCCCGTCACCTAGCATGTGCGTCACCTCAAAACCACTCATATAACACATAATCAAGGGTTTCATACCCTCGGGACCAAATTTAAAATTGTTACTTACCTCAAACCGTGAAATTCTTATTCTGCTAAGCCTTTGCCTCGTGAATTGGCCTCCAAACGCCTCGAATCTAGCCACAAATAATTCGTTTCAGTCAATAAAATTTATTGGAATTAATTCCGTGAGTAAATACTAATTTTTCATTAAAATCTAAAATTTAGCTCAAAATTTGCCCGTGGGTCCCACGTCTCGGAACCCGATAAAAGTTATAAAATCTGAAAGCTCATTCAACCACGAGTCTAACCATTATAATTTTACCAAAATCCGACCTCAACTCGACCCTCAAATTTTCAATTTAAACAAAGAGGGTTTTTTAAAGTTATCCATCCATTAACTGATAAAAACAACCATAGATTCGGGTAACTTAACCAACATTGAATTAAGAACACGTACCCCGTTGTTTCCTCTGAAAATCTCTCAAAAATCGCATCTTCCCGAGCTCAAATCCGTCAAAAATAAAAAATGGGACATAACTTAAACTCTCTGCCCAGACATTTGCTCTACGCGATCGCGAACATTCCCACGCAATCGCGAAGAACAGTTTGCCACAGCCCAAATTTAAATCTATGCGATCGCGGACTTTCTCACGCGATCGCGATGCACAACATCAAAGACCTACGCGATCGCGGACTTTCCCACGCGATCGCGATGCACAACATCAAAGACCTACGCGATCGCGAAGCACAAATGCGTGATTTCCATTTCTGCCCATTTCCTCTATGCGAATGCGACCTTTTTCACGTGTTCGCGAATAACAAACTCACATAGCTACGCGATCGCGTCCCGCCTCACACGATCGCGAAGCACAAAATATCACAGTCTCAAATTAACCCTATGCGATCGCAGATATCTCCACGCGATCGCAAAGAACAAAAACCTCCACTGACCAACTAAGCCTACGCGATTGCAGACGCATTCAAGCGATGGCGTATAAGGAAATCAGATACTGATATTAGAAAATTTCTGGAGCTGTTTAAGTCCAAATTTTGATCCGTTAACCATCCAAAACTCACTCGAGCCCCTCAGGACCTCAACCAAATATACCAACAAGTCCTAAAATGTCATACGAACTTAGTCGAACCCTCAAATCATCTCAAACAACGCTAAAACCATGAATTACACACCAATTCAAGCCAATGAACTTTGAAATTTCTAATTTCTACAAACGACTCTAAAACCTATCAAATCACGTCCGATTGACCTCAAATATAGCATGCAAGTCATAAATGACATAACTGACCTATTCAAATTTTCAGAATCGGATTTCGACCCCAATATCAAAAAGTCAACCCCCCGGTTAAACTTTTCAAAAATTCAACTTTCGTCATTTCAAGCTTAATTCCACTACGGACCTCCTAAGTCCAAAATCACCATTGGGAGCTATTGAAATTATCAGAATTCGAATCCGAGGTCGTTTTAAGTCCCCATCCGGTCGACTTTTCTAACTTAAATTTTTAATTATGAGACTAAGTGTCTCATTTCACTCTGAATTCCTTCCGGACCCGAACCAACTAACCCGATAAGTCATAAATTAATTATAAAGCATAAATTGAGCATTAAATGGGAAAATAAAGTTATAATATTTAAAATGACCGACCGGGTCATTACAGTTACTGCCTGCGATCACTTTTATTTGCGGTTTTATATTTTAATATACCTATTAAGAAAATCACTAAATAACATTAATTAGTTGACCATATTATCATTATTTCTTACTTAAATGATTAATTCCTAATTATATATATGTGTATACGCGTAAAACCGGGGCAAACCCACATCCCAATTTCCCGATGGGTCAAACGAAGCAAGAACATGACTACATGGGATCGGAATTGAAACTGAGAACTTCTCGCACCAAGGTCCGAACGAAGTGCTCGCCACCGGGCCTGATAAGACAACACTTCCTCGGACCCAGAACAAGTTCCGAGACTACCTCAGAAAACATGGCAACGGTTGCACACGACTAACATATGGCCGTGATATATCCGCACCCCACCAGATATCACGACACAGATCTCGCCCGACATAGGTACCGGATCAGTAATTGACAAGAAAGGAGAATTTTTACCTTTTTTAGAATTGTACTTGAGATGAGACTCCCCTACTATATAAAGGGAAAACTTTTATTTCAATAAGACACATTAGAACACGTAAATCAAGGCAATACAAATTTATTTTTCTGCTCTCTAACTATTGAAAAGTTCTTATTTTACTATTGTTCTTTACACACAATTGGCTTCGAATTGAGGGTTCGGTCGAGGGCAGAATTACTGTCCAGCTTTAATCCGAGCCCGTCCTTAACGTCACAATTGGTTTGATTATTCCTTTGTCTTTAATTCGTTTATCTAACATTCTTAATTATTTGTATTGAATCTATCCATATATCTTTAAAAACGCGTATAAATTCAATTATTATCCGTATTAAGGGTAAACAATATGTTTTCTCGAATTTGTGGAGGTAAAATTTAAAAATAATCAATTAACATGTTAATTTTCTAAAGTGACAAATATTTGGATTAAGCTGACAGAATAAAAGAAACATAGGGAAACTTTTGCTTTCTAAATAGCTGTTGGCCTCACTATCATTCTAGTTTCTGACCTTACATGACTCTCTTTTGCCGACACACTGCAATTTTCACCCCCAGCCATTCCTTTCCTTTAAGTTGCATAGATGGAATTTTACAAGATCGGTGTCGTCTTATTATAACGCTAATTTGTATGTGATTTTGAGTCTTATGCGGTAGAAATTTTAAAGCAACTACTTCTTGCCCCACTTGAATTGTTTTATTTCCTCTCTTTTGTTCGTTATACTTTTAAAATAAAAATAAAAATAAAATAAACACCTCCAACGTGGGGTGTTTGATACATTTCCTTCACAAAAACTTACACCAGTGAGGTAGAATACCATCACTCGAAAAAGGACTGAGGTAATTTCCTTAACGTTTTCTAAATTTAAAGTAATATTTAAAAAATCACATTATATTAAAAGAAATGCATGGAATATTAACACAAAATCGGAAATACTTGTTCTCCTTACTCCGATATCGAATTCCAAGCTTTCCTGTCTCCATTTTAGTTTATCTTTCCAAGAAGATTAGATGAACCTTGCAAGTCTTTAAATATAAACACGACTATAAATGCCCCTTTAATTAATTTTATGGACCTCCCCACGCAACACCAGTAGTCATATAAAGCTGGATTTGTTATGAATATAATTAGTCCCATCTACATATGAAGATAATCTATCTATAATTAAAAGTAAAAAAAAAAAATCAATCTCATTATGCCAAGTGGCATAACTACAAAAAGCCAAGTGATATTGTTATTATAATTATGATGAGAAAAGCCGTACATATACACTTAACTAAAATCATAACAAACAAATAGTTATAAAGGAAGAATACTAAAAAAAATAAAAATTCAAGCGATAGCTTAAAAATGTATATACTAATTAAATTTCTCAGGCAGATTAGTTAATAAATAGAACTCATAATTTCACAATGAAAAATACAAAAATATAAAGATACTATTAGGATATTATACATAAGATAAGCATATTATATATATATATATATATATATAATAAAAATTAATAATTTTTTAAATATTGGTAGGGTTTTTTTATAAAAATAATAAAATGCTTATCTCTTTATACTTTTGATGAATTCAAAATTATAATTTAGTAAAAAAAATTATATTATTTAAATTTTCAGTAAACTACAAAATGAGAAAACTAAGCAAATATTACAACAAAAGAATGTATGAAAAGAGGGAGATAAAGATAATTTTATGATATTTATATTTTGATTTACAAAATAAAAGATAAATAAATAACACTCAAAAAAGTTATCAATAAATTTAGATAATTGAAGAATTTTAAACAGTATAACATAAGTTTTAAAAGATAATTATTTCAAGAGTAAGAAAATATATATCTATATTATATTAAAAGAGAAGTAGTATCAAAATATTAAGCCAATTGATAAATTAATAAAAAGTCACATTAGTAAATGTATAGTATTAACTACTTGCTAATTTGACAATAAGAATAAATAAGGAACAAATAATTTATTTGTTACTATATGATATATATCCTTTGAGTTTGTATAGATTTTGTTATATTTCTGTACACTATATTAAATAATAAAATATAACTAATCTTTATAAAAATAATATGATATATTAGCTCATAATTTTATAAGATTAATATTCTGTCAAATTATTCGCGCATCGCGCGGGTTCTAACACTAGTTTTAGTCTAATAACAATAATCAAAAATAGAAATTGCTCTTCGCTCTTCCTCGACCAATAGAAGAAATTAACTTCTGTAAGATCTCTTTACATGCATTTAAAATGCAATTACTTAGAAGACTATATCCTTTTTCTAAATATTGGTATTAACTAAAAGAATTTTATTCGTTGAAAGCAAGATCTGGAAACACATTTTGTTCGTCGAGTACCTAGTCCTCAGTTTATAAAATTTGATTTCGCTCCAAAACTTGCTCAGTATATTCTTTTGAAATACTCTCCAATTGGACTTCAAAGTAGAACACCTTTCTTCTTTTTCTCGAAGAAAGTATTTTTATATTAAACAAAAGGAAGACCTTTCTTTCTATGTATATATGTTTGTTTATTAAAAAAAAATCTTTTGATACCTGTATTTATGTTAGAAGGAAAAAAAAAAAAGCGAGTCAGAAAAAGACTTGGAAAATGAAAAAGTTGACTTGCTTTAAGACCATCTGGTCAAAGTGATGCATATATGCAACGTAAAATGGATGAGACATTCCCTATGTCAAGTCTTCTGAATAAAAGAGTTCTGAATTCCCTTAATTTTTCATTAATCACTTTTTCCAAAAAGAGAAGCACCAGTACAGATATGTCGGGTGGAATAAGAAGGCACTGAATTCCTTGATCTACGCTACACGAGATTCAGAAAAAATCAATGGGCATAGCTATGATTTTAACTTATTGGTTTCGGGGTTTTAAATTTTTTATGTAGTGGGTTTTAAAGTAAAAATTTGTAATATTTAATAAATTTTTAAAGATAAATATATAATTTGGACTAAAGCTATTGAGTTCAGCCGAACCTGATGTCGAAGTTCTTGCTCCGCCCAGAGAAAAATTGAAAGAACGCCTAGTAGAATCCACCCCTGTCTAGAACTTCCCTTGCAGGAAAGTTAGTGGCAAATACTAAAGGATAATGTTAACATCCCTACTCATGATACGTATTGTTGCTTTGGATCTTGATCCTTACGAATTTGTTTTCTGGGCTATATGAATCAATTATACACTCTCTCCCTCCCAATAAAATGCCCTTTCTAAAAAAGAAAAACAGTTTGTTGTGTGCGGGAGAAGCTAGACATATTTTCTCACGAAAAGTTTTTGTATTTTCCCAACAATTCAGATTTGAAACAGGTAAATTACTATAATTAAGAAGTAAATATTACTATGTAAAGTGAATTATTGAAATGCCCATTTATTTGTATTTTCGAGATTGAATTTAGTATTTGGCATGAAAGCATAATTGTCCCTCGAGGACATCCAATAAAAAATATTCTCTCTGTTTACTTTTACTTGTCCACGGTACTAAATTAAGAGAAATGTGTCTTTTTTTCTTCTTTAATCTTATCATTAACTACTCATTCCACAAATCATTTCAAAAAATATATTGTAGGATTTTTGATAAAATAAATTAAAAATTGGATTACCATCCATGAAATTAACCAGCAACACAATTGCTCAGTCTGTATTTTTGTTTGAGGTGATGCGTGACTTGATGGTCTGTTATGCTCCTAATTACAATTCGGTGAATCGTATTAGTAAGAGACGTTAAATAAAATATATTTTGTTTGAATCCTTTACGTTAATGCTTTTGATATTCAATGAAAGACGGAGGAGGGAATAGGAAACTTAATTAGACCTAGGAAAATCAATGGTGAAATGGATATATTAGTTCTTTGAGAAATCTTTAGTAGTTCAACCACTGAAAAATCAATAACAGAATGATATCTATCGTCCGAACAAAAAGTTGGATAGAATTTTTACACCTTTGAATAGAATATTTTCTTTCAATATGTAGCAAAATATGTTTGCTATAATTGGAAAAAAAAGGGGGAGAGTGTGTTCCAACAACAGAGCTGCCGATTCAATAGTTTGTTTGAGTTATACAACGTTATCTTGTATACTAGAAAGAATAAGTCAAAAATATTACGTTGCACTAGTGAGTAATCTCAACTTAAAATTTTGCATAAAAGAGGGAAATAATTAGAAAGAAGTCATAGTTAGCGGCTCCGATGGTGATATTCCTGGGGCCTCAAGACCATTTGTTGTACGGTGCGTTAAGTGGGTTTGCAAACGGGCAAATGTCCAAATATGCCCTTGTATTATATGAAATTGAGCATATTTGCCCTTAGTTAATACTTTAGTTCAAATATGTCCTTACCGTCACATAGTTGGTCTATATATGCTCTTAAAGTTACACAGTTGGCTCATATATGCCTTTTTCGAAACGGAATTCACCCAAACTAATTAACTCTTTCGTTAATTGTATTAAAGTGTATTACAAACACTATTTCCTTTTTATTAGTACCTTTTTTTTTTACATTTCTCTTTTCTTTCTTCTTTTTTCCTTTCTTCTCTTTTTCCCCCCTTTTTCTTTCTCCCTTATCCGATTTCCTCAATTACTGATATCTTCTCCATTTTCGTCACCAATTTCACTTGACAAAACTCATGAATTCCAATTACTAAGAAAATTCTCACATAAGAATATTTTTATAGATCATATGTTTGTCAATATTTTAATTTTTACTGAACATATATTTAGTTCTAAAATATTCAGCAAAGTAAGATTGAAATAATATTTATGTAATAAAAAACCCGAAAAATCCAACAAAATCGAACAATCCAAACCGATATAATTGGTTTGATTTGGTTTTGATAAAAACCGAACTAACCCGTTCCATGTACACCCCTAATTTACATAGTTAATAAAAAAAATAGAAAATGTCCAGTTGAAAAAAGATAAAAAAAAACTAACAACTCAAATTTATAACACTACAACTTGTACTTTAGGCCTTTAATCATTTAATTATCTTTTTGAAAATAATTTAAATATTTTGGTCTTTTGAGTGTTGTTAAAGGTTGAGATGTTTTTATTATTTTAAAGTTTAAACCATAATTTTTGGAACAATTTAATTTTGTTTATTTAGAGGGCTAGTGAAATTGGAATTCATGAGTTTTGTCAAGTGAAATTGGTGACGAAAATGGAGAAAACATCAGTAATGGAGGAAACCGGATAAGGGAGAAAAAAAAGGGAAAAAAAAAGAGAAGAAACGAAAAAAGAAGAAAGAAAAGAGAAAGGTAAAGAAAAAAGGTACTAATTAAAAGAAAATAGTGCTTGTAATACACTTTAATATAATTAACGAAAGAGCTAATTAGTTTTGGTGGATTCCGTTTCGAAAAGGGCATATATGGGCCAACTGCACAACTTTAAGGGTATATATGGACCAACTATGTGACGGTAAGGGCATATTTAAGCTAAAGTATTAACGAATGACAAATGTGCTCAATTTCGTATAATAAAAGGGCATATTTGGACATTTTCCGGTTTGCAAAGAGTGACCGAAACAAATATAAATATTCTCTCAAAATAGTGACGTTATGATTTGGCACGTAACGCATGGAGTAATTAAACATAGATTTTTCTCTTTTACTTTTTAAAAATAATTATGAAAATATTTGTTCATGAAATTTGATCCGTTTTAAAAAAAAAGTGAAGAAAAATTGTCAAGTTCCAAAAATTAGTTTGGGCCAGTTTTGACTTTTTTCAAGTAAAATATTAATTTATCCAAATATAATTTTAATTTTATTTTTAAGTTCGACCAAATCTTTGTCCAAACGCTATCTAAAAGTTCGATCCCTCTATCACAATTTATGACCGTTCGGATCTTGTGAGTTTTTTTACCATAATTGTTTTCATATGCGGCCTTTTAAATATTTTGAATTGTTAATCATTGTAATTTATGATAGATTTTACATTGTTTTCATATATGTAACTTTTTAAAAAAATTAAAGATTTTATGTTCGAATTCGCAAGCAAAATTAAAAAGTTCATAAAATGTTTCACTCTCGAAACTCGAATAGTGCCACATAAATTAGGACATAAAAAGTATTGCTGTCCTTCTATTGTTTAACGTAAAAGAATGATTCCGATTTCCGAATAATCACTAATAGCAAGGCCTTAAAAGCCCGGAGCAGAAGTGGAGTTTTCTAGATTTATAAAGCCTAACATAATTGAATCTCACATAATAAATTGTGAGTTTTTTTTCAAATTTGTAAAAAGAGACGAAGGTTTAGGGAAGTTTGACGTGAAAACGTTTTGGAAGTGCAATACATGTACAGCATTTAATTACTATGCCACTTTATATATTTACAGTACTAAACATATATAGCTATTAAAAAGCAGTGTATTCTAAGTTCTAACTTAGCTTCTATATTGAATCCACAGCAGAGGAGAAGCCATATTGTACAGTTATGTTTTCTTCCAATAAATGTTTGGTCCAAATTATTGAGAATGACGACCTAACTGAGAACTGAAATATGAACGTGATAAAATTTAAAGCGCGATAATTTGTGGAAAAAATGAAATACTATAATTAAGTGATAACATTTAAAGCGCGATAACTTGTGGAAAAAATGAAATACTATAATTAAGTGATACTCCCTCCGTTCCAATTTATGTGAACATGTTTGATTGTGCACGGAATTTAAGAAAAAATGAAGACTTTTAAAATTTGTGGTGCTAAATAATTCAAAAAGGGGCCCAGAGTATTTGTATGGTTATAAAAGTTTCTCATTAAGAGTAGAATTGTAAGTTTAAGCAAAATTATTTTCAAATTTAGAAATGGGTCATTCTTTTTGAAACGGAATAAAAAGGAAATAGGTTCACATAAACTAGAATGGAGGGAGTAATATTTAAAGCGTGATAATTTGTGAAAAAAATTGAAATACTATAATTGAGTGATCAAATTTAAGTTGTACATTGTTTTCATTGTACTATCTTTGTGACTTAGCATGATCATGGATACTGTACTGCATGAGATAAAAACAAAGCCTTTCTTTTTCGCAATGTTGGGTTGTTTTAAAAGGTTTATTTAAATGAATTAACGTGTTACCCCTGAATTTGAAGCTATGAACGGAAAATAAAATATTATAGTCATCATCTTCTCTATAATGTTAACAACTATAAGGATATTTCAGTCATTTTAACAAGAAAAAGTGCTTACTAGCACTTGTTTATCAAACACTTTATCAGCTTGTTTTAAGTTTCAACACTTTTATCCAAATACGTAACTACTTATTTATAAAACAAGTTTCAACACTAGTGCTTTTAAGCACTTAACTTAAAAATCACTTTTTTTAACCAATCCAAACGAGCCATAAATCCGTTTTGCTTTGCGTGATAAGTGTGTTTTATTTTTAGTCTATTCTAAAAAAAATAATTCTTTTTATAAAATTAGACACAATTTAACTTAAACTTAATGACAATTTTTTTTCCACTCTTCTTGTAAATATTCTATAGTTCGGGAAGTAGTTAATTGATTTCTTTCTTTTCGTTTTTCTCCCTTTGGAGGGGTATAGACGTATAGTTTTCCGTGTAATTTCACTGGCACCACAAGTTAAATGATTGGTCTATTTGATAAGAAATACCGAGTCGAAAGGTATTGTTCATTATACTAGCCTGAGAAAAAAAAGGGCGTTGACGAAGGATGAAACATCTTTCATTTAAAAAAGACTTCATTCGTAGAGAAGGCCCCATTTTGCAACGTGTTTCACCTTCTCCTCGCTCTCTATAAATAGACTCAAATCCTCAGAATTTGGTGATTCAGGTGTCTAGGAAAGCGGTACATACAGTTTCTCCACTTAGTTATAACTCTGTGTGTGTGTGTTATTATTGGAGAGAAGAGAGTGAGGGATGGTGAGAACACCTAGCTACGACGAAAATGGAAAGAAGAAGGGTACTTGGACTCCTGAAGAAGACAGGAAGTTAGCAGCATATGTTACTAAATATGGCTGCTGGAATTGGCGCCAACTTCCTAAGTATGCTGGTGAGAATTATATATATATATATTGGTTCATTTTAATGTTTAATTTGAGAATATATTTTCTTTCACATTACCTGATTACTGTTTCTTGTACGTAAAGGTTTAGCAAGGTGTGGAAAGAGCTGCAGACTTCGATGGATGAATTACTTAAGGCCTAATATTAAAAGAGGGAATTACACAAAAGAAGAAGACGACATCATCTTGAAGCTGCATGCTCAACTTGGAAATAGGTACTAAAAATTATTCTTAATTTTATGTGTTCAATTTTACGAGCTAATTAATTAACACATGTCAATGCCAGCCGAGTGAGCTAACTGCGCAATTGAACAAATTAATCATATATACAGTCCAACCTCCTTATAACACCCTTGTCTGTTCCGTTATTTTAAATCTGACTGTTATATTGAAATGTTATTATAAATGATGTCTTTTTATAGAGATGTTTGACTGTAGTTTCTTGCATGCAGATGGTCGATAATTGCTGGACACTTGCCTGGAAGATCAGACAATGAGATAAAAAATCATTGGCACACCTCTCTTAAGAAGCGCGCTAACCATTATGCGCCAAATTCAAGTGATAGTGAAAGTAAGAGTATCAATCAGGACAGCAGTACAAGAAGAAAGAGTGTGGAAAATCAGAATGCAATAAGTCCTAATAATTGTATGAGATCCTACGAAACTGTACTGGAAAGTTCCCACATGTCAGCTAAGCAATCATCAAGTGAAGAACTCTCCTCTTACACCACTGATTATCAAGTTTTTCAAGAAGAGGCAATATTAATGGAAAATAGTGGAAGCTTTTGGACAGAACCATTTCTAGTGGATAGTAGTTTCAGCAGTAGAACTGATTACGTAGTTCCTTCAATTGATTGTGAACTTGTCTGTCCGCCTTCTCCCTTTATAGGTCATGAATTTCTTTCCTCGTTTGACTTAGATGATTACAATTGGTAAAAACTAGAAAAGGAATATCATCATTTTCTGACTTATATCATTTGCTTCTGCTTGAACGTTAATCGCAAAATGTAATTTAAATTTTCTCATAAATATATAAACAAAGTTACGATCAATGTCAGAAAATATAGATGTTCTGATTTTGCTTGAGTGTTACAGATAATTGCACAAATGTGATTAATCAAAATGCTGTAACACCATATACGTTACTTCTTATATGAATCTATGTTAATTGTTTACCCTAAAAAACGGATAGCAATTGAATTTATATGTGGTTTTAAGGATATGCGAATTAATTCAATATAAATGATAAATGGCGTCAGATAAAACATATAAAAGACGCGATAAATTGTCAAACCAATAAGGAGAGTGATCTCGGACTCATTAACGGTTTAACGAAGTGCTTGCCTTCGATCTTGGGCTCACACTAATGAAAGATTGATGAACAAAAGCAATAACTTTGAATAACAGAGAGAATAAGAGTATATTGCCTTGATATACATGTTACAATGTGTATCGTGAATAATAAGATTCCCCATTTATATAGTAGGAGAGTTTTACCCTAAGTACAATTCTAAAAAAGGTAAAAATCTTCCGTTTTGCCGATCACTGATTTTCTGCCGATACGAGCCGAGATTCACGCTGTGATATCCGATTAGGCGCGAACATCACGACCCATTGTTAGTCGTGTGCAGCTACTTGGTAATGCTCTCTGAAGTCTCAATCCTCAAATCGGACCTCGAGGATATTGCCTCGATATCCCCGAGGGCAAGTGTTTTGCCCGAGCCCCGATAAGAGGGGTTCTTCGCTCTGACTCCAATACATTATGGTCGCGTTCCTACTCCGTTTCGCTCACCAAGAAGTCGAGTCATGTAACGGGCTCGGTTTACCCGTATACATTAATTATTAAAATTACTTGCATATAAGAAACACACATAATTCTAGAAACTAAATAGATTGACAATCAGTTTTATGAAATCCGCAGAAAAAGTATAGTAAAAGGTTACATAAACTCAGAAAGAGTTTCTGTAGCTACTGATTTCGCATAAGCTATATACAGTAACAATATAAAAATTATTAATACTGTCAGCTTATTTAAAAATAATTATAAATAATTTTTTTAATAATCTTAATCAATACCCTATAAAATATAATAAAAAAACATGTTATAACATATCAAATTGCACAGATAATATGAAAACTTTTACATTATCATTCTCTGTCACGTATATCCTTGCATAAACGATCATGGAGTAATTGATTTTGTGTGACGTATGCACATTTTTCTATAAAGACGTCACACGACAAAGTGTGAAAATATTGGTATTCTCATTCCTATTTGCACTAACACAAAGACAAAGTGTGAAAATCTCTTTTTGAGTTGTCACAGGAGATAGTTATTACAGGATTCGTATCTTACCTTTTGGCTGTTACCAAGTATCTTCCTTGTCCAATTAATAGTTTGCGGATGTTGGTGGACACTTTCTATAACAACGACGAATGAGAAAAGGTGAAGTCATCAGCTCCTAAAGATTGGATTTAATCTTAAGAATAAATGTAGTTTATTTTCAAGTATTTCGTACGTAATTTAAAATGTTATTATTACTAATCCAGTTTGTCAATTTTGGCCATTAAATTCCTACAATAACTAATACTCTAACTTTACGATTATTTCAACAAAGACAAAAAACATAAAATGTAATTTGAGAAGTTCAAGTACCACAAGGGAGATAGCTGTCAAATCACTAAGAGGCCATCGCTTTCAGTTGAATAAATGTATGCGATGAAAGTATCGGAATTTGTCCAACATAACGGGGAAGCAATTCTTTTTATTGGATTACTAGTGTACAATGTGAAACAAAAAAAATCGCCATGATATACACACAATAAGAAAACGTTCTAGTGTTTATAACTCATAGTAGTTACTTTATTTTCTTGAGGCTAACTTTGTCTCTGTTTATAAAACTCTTCGTCAATTAATTAGATATGTGTGAACCGTATGAAAGTTTGCGATAAAAAGTGTTACCTATGAACAACAAGATAATGCTCAAGATATTAACAGAACAATCCACTCTTTGTATGGCTGATTTTTTTTTTTTTTAAGGATCATACAAAGAGAGAAAAGAAGGCGAAAAAAAGAGAAATGGCTTTCTCGTTGTAATGGACATGATCTCTAGCTTCATTGAGATTCTAACTATATAAAACAAGCAAAAACTTTTTTCTTGATAAGACCCTTCAACAATGCAAAAAAGATTGTTGAAAAAGTATCTCTGGTTCCGCACAAAGCTCGATGATGACAGTTAAAAGTTGCTTGCAATGTAAATTTCCTCTTTGTTTCTGCTGGAATTCAGCGAAGTCCACTCTTTTTTAGCCCATTAAGTCTGCACGAAGAAGCCCAAAAGCTTATGACTGCACGTATAGTCATTTTTCAGAGCTACTATTTATAGATTATTCGGTACTTATTTTTGTCTTGAAATTTTAAACTAAAAATCTTAACTTCAGGTTTTTATCCCAAAATTTGAACTAAAAAATTAAAATTCAGGACGCATTGCCTAATTCTTAAATAACTGTCATTTAGAGTGACTACCTAGTATCATTTCTGCAACATATTACGCTTCTTTATTTGGTTTCTTGATTGGTACACGCAATATCAGGTCATCTAAAAAAGAACAAAGCCAATTATCCTTCGTTAGTGATATACAGCATCTAAAATTGCATGATTCGTCTACATTACTGAAAAAATATAAGTTAAATCTTTATTTCAAACTTACCTCAGTATTTTTCCTATAAGAAATTAGTCACACTCACAAACAATTGTTACGCTCTAAGGCCCAAAATAACACCTACATGGCAGCATCAGCCCAAACTTATACCAGTAGCTGCTTGTTAGTCTCATGAAGTGCCCAAAATACAAATGAAAGTGACTTTAATAAATTAAGAAAATCATAACCTATGTTATAAGAAAAATCAAATTATTATGCATGTCTACTATTCCTCCATGATCTTCTCAAATACTTAATGACATATTCAATGACATATTTCTATGCTTAATGACATATTCAATGGCATATTTTTCTTCATTTTTCATGCCTATATAAAGGCCTTGTAATAGATAAGAAATACACACAATTGAAGAGGAAATAAGAATCTCTCCTCTCTTTCTCTTTATATCTCTTAACTTATTTTTTCTTGTTCCATATTGTTACTTTGAGCTATATTTCATACTCTTTCTCTCTCTATCTCTTAGCTTATTTTTTCTTGTTCTATATTGTTATTCTGTGCTATATTTCATAACACGTTATCAGCACGAAGTCTCTAACCTCAAGGTTGAATTACACTTCTATTTACAGGCACGTCTTTCTACTATAGCAACAAGTTCGAGCTTTAAACCAGATAAGTTTATACCAATATTTGGAATAAGTAATGGTCTGGTTATTAGAAAATTAGTATTTATGTGGCTATTAAGGATGTCACCTTGTTAAATTTTTATGAATTAAATAATAGGTGGCATGCGGTATATTAAATAATTTATAAAATTAAAATTATACTTTATTATGTATGCTTATGGTTTTAACTTATAATACGATTTTAGTATGCCTAGTATAATGATTATACATTAGTTTACTGTCAAATATAATATAATAATAATAATACTCGTTATTTTATTTTAATAAAATAAAATATTTGTACAAGAAGTATGTACTACACCAAATGTTTCATCGATGATAGTTCTTATCAAATTAACATGTTGAATTATTTCTATATAGAAAACATATAGCAGTAGATAATAGACGGAGATTTGTCCTCTATTTTTTTTGATTCCCTGATTAACCTAAATGTTCTGCTATATCTCTTTGTTTTTCTAGAGAACATAATATTTAGTTTCCACAAAAGTGCATGGTAACTAGTAGTACTATATTATTCTATTTGATACATCATTTTTCTTTAATGTTCTGGTCATATCACTTTCATCTTGAAGTAAGCTTATTGTAGCAAAAATCACATGTGAATTTTTAATATTATTTTGTATTTTCATATATATGTTTGACACTAATTACTTAGCTGAATTGAACGATAGTCTATTGTTGAGAATTATATCCAAATGACATTATGAAGAGTTTAACTCAAGAGGTAAGCATTTTTTTCGTATTTGAAATTATTTTTGTCCTTTGCTATTAATGATATCAACTTCAATGAGTTCAAGTCGCAATGCACCATGAGGGTAAGATATCAGGATCAAGTCCTGATGCTCCATGATGATAAGAGTTGGGTTTGAGTCCCAATTCATTATGGCCTAACATGCCTTTATATTGGTAAGATATTGGGTTTGAGTCCCACTATACCATATTGATGATATAATGATGAATAAAAAAAATAATATATTTTTTATGAAAAGGCATAAATATTGCTCCACTTGATTTGCTTTATTCTTGAAATGAATGTGGTAGCTACGCATAATAAGTCTAAATGAAGACAAGTTGTTGAATAATGAACGTGGGCGTTCCAAAGATCAAAATAATAATAATCATCACTATGATTATAAAAGGAGAATAATAAGGGTTCTTAAAATAGTCCTTCAAAATGTGAAGGCAATGTTTACCATCAAATGGATATGAAAAGTAATAAAGCACGCCACTGATTATGATCCATTCCTTTAAAAGAATGTGACTTGTGATAAGCATTGAGAATGCAGACCCATTCCTAAAGGTGAATGTGGCAATATATGATAAAAGTAATGAATAAAGACATACAATGCATGATTAGATGAAGACTACACAACTCACCTCTAAGGGAGGTTTGAGTGAAATAAAGAGAATAAATATTATTGTGTGAGTACATGAATATGTCATTGGTCGCATACATGTGATACGCCAAAAAGATATTTTGGTGTACCTTATAAAAAGTTATTAAAGACAAAACTAAAGCAAGAAATAATTTTGCTTATGATGATTTCGACCATAACAATATATTATGATATAATTTTCTCCGTGAAGGAGACATTTATCATATGAATGGTCTGACAAAAGATCTTGTAGTACAAAAGTTGTTAAGAGCTCCAGAAATATTAATTTATTACTACCCGAATGAATAAAATTATTCACGACATTGATATTGTAAAGTCTCAAAAGAAACTTTTTGAGTTTCAAATGTATAAGTCAAAGTGGTTGGCATATTGAGACTATAAATGAAAGGATTATTGAATATTTTTATGTTTCTATAATCATAACTGATAAATATGAAAAATTACCTGATTTTCTTTCTATTTGTACTACATAAATATAAGCATGATGATGGAATCATTTGTCACAAGTAAACTAGAGGTTTACTGAAACAAATATTAGTTGGCATGACCGGTTGACCATCTCGATTCAATTATGATACGAAAAATTAATTGAGAATTACATTGGCATATATTGAAGAAATATAAGATTCTTCAAGAATTCTTTTGTGTTGCTTATTCTCATGATATACCAGTTAAGGTTGGGATTGAATCCCTTGATTTCTGGAACGAATAAAAGGTGATAAATATATGGGCCCGGTCACCTTCCATGTGGACCGTTTACTATTATATGATTTTAATAAATACATCTATTCTATGGTCATATGTGCATTTATTATCAACTTACAGTTTGACTTTTGCAAGATTGATTGCTCAAATTATTAGAGCACAGTTCCAGAATATAAATTATAATGATTTATCTTGATAATACTGGTTTAAATCCAAGTTGGTTTAGCAGGAATTGTATGCCTCCAATTATATCTAAACCATTGGTTATGAGAACAAAACAGCCAAAATAAAATTTGTTATGTGATATATTATTTAATATACAGCAGCACTTGTACGCATCTAGCCAAGTCATGATAAGTTCTCCCTATCACAATCGGTTCAGGGTCAGGAACCAAATAATTTCCATCTAGAAATATGAATGTGCTATATAATTTGATTATTCCACCACAATGCACAAAGATGGATCCCCAAATAAGGCTAGGAGTATGTGTTGGTGATCCCAATAATAGGGGGAGAAAATAGGTAGCTGAAAAAGTAATGCATGTAATGAATTATTATGAGTACATCTAGATTCTCGTACGAGAAAATGTGAGCTTAAAGTTCAAGTGATGATTCATTTGCAAAATATTGCCAAGCGTATTTGCTAACCCAAAGCTAAATATCATATTTAACTGCTAATGCTCCAAATAAAATAAATTCATAATGAATAGAGTCTATGTCATGCATGAAGCATAATAGACTAATCGGTTCCAAAGATAAAACTCCTTGAAGAAAGAGAGGAGCAAATGTTCAAGATGGTCATAATAAGGAGGCAAGTGCTCTAGAAGAGCACCACGACATAACACTTCATAAGACCTCATGGGAGAGGCTCATGTACCTTAAAATAATAAGATAAAGAGATCTCAATAGGTTATGTCTTTATTGGGTAATAATAGAGCCAATATAAAATGATCGTCGACGATATTGTTAATACAATGTAGCGCTCAATAATATTAATATTGACGAGGATCTCGAGCTCAAATCTGTCATGAAATTTGGAAAGATAAATGATTGTCCAAATGAAAAATACGCTATAAAAATTGATTTCACCTGAAAAATATGAAGTTAGACGGATAGTCTCAACACCTAAAAGTATAAAGCCAGTGGAGGTTTAAATGTATTCTTGTGTGAAAAAAAAGGTCAGGTCAAGTCGATAGACATAAAGACGACTTGTGTCACAAGAAGATTTGTAAATATCCTGGCATTGATTATATAGAGATATATTCTCATGTGGTGGATGTAGTCATTTCAGGTTTTAATCTGGCAATACATGAAAAACTTGATATGTGTATAATAGAAATCATTGAAGGATTTAAATTGTTCTGAAGCGTATTAAGGTTTCCAAGAAATTTATTAAATAAAGCTTCAAAAATCCTTATACGGATTGAAACTATCAGGGAGCATGTGGTATAATCGCCTGAGTGAGTACATGTTGAAAGAAGGGTACAAAAATGATTCAATTTGTCCTTGTGTCTTTATAAAAAGAACTGAATCTAAATTTGTTATAACCGCTGTGTATGTTGATGATTTAAATATCATTGGAACTTATGGGGAGGTTCCTAAAGTAGTAGATTGTTTAAAGAAAGAATTTGAAATGAAAGATATTGGAAAGACAAAATTTTGTCTTGGTCTACAAATTGAGTATATGAAAGATGGAATTTTTGTCCATAAATCAGCATACACTAAAAAGATTTAAAGCGATTCTATATGGATAAAGCATATCCATAGAGTACTCCGATGGTTGTGAGATCACTCGATATAAATAAAGATCCATTTCGACCTCATGAAAATAATGAAGAGCTTCTTGGTCCCCAAGTACCATATCTTAGTGCAATTGGTGCACTAATGTATCTTGCTAATATTAAAAGGCCTGACATAATTTTTTTCAGTTAATGTCTTAACAAGATATAGCTCTGCTTTTGCAAGGAGACATTGGAATGGAATCAAACACATAATGCGGTATCTAAAAGGGATTACCGATATGGGCTTATTTTATGGCAATGATTGCAATCCCGATCTTGTTGGTAATGCCGATGCTGGATATTTATCTGTCCCACATAAGGCTCGATCTCAAATAGGCTATGTGTTTGCGTATGGAGGCACTGCCATATCTTGGTGATCGACTAAGCAGTCAATCATGGCTACTTCATCTAATCATGCTGAGATAATTACTATTCATGAAGCAAGTCGAGAATGTGTATGGTTGAGGTCTATAATACACCTTATTTGAGACAAATGTGGTTTGAAGTGTGACAAACTGTCCATAATTTTGTATGAAGACAATGCAGCATGCATAGCCCAATTGAAGGGATGATTCATAAAAGGGGATAGGATAAAGCACATTTTACCAAAGTTATTTTTCACACATGATCTTCAAAAGATGTGAATTTACCAAATCTCTACCGAAGTCAACCTTCAAGAAACTAGTGTACATAATTGGGATGCGAAGGCTCAGAGATGTGAATTGATGCTCTCCTCAGGGGGAGTTAATACGCATTGTACTCTTTTTTCTTTACAATATTTTGTCTCACTGGGTTTTCCTTGCAAGGTTTTTAACGAGGTAACCAAAAGGCGTATTTCTAAACATGTGTACTCTTTTTCCTTCACTAGAATTTTATTCCCGTAGGATTATTTTCCTAATAAGGTTTTAACGAGGCATATTATCTATGGACATCCAAGGGAAAGTATTATAAGAAAAATCAAATTATTGTGGATGTCTACTCTTCCGCCATGATCTTCTCAAATGCTTAATGACATATTCAATGACATATTTCTATGCTTAATGACATATTCAATGACATATTTTTCTTCACTTTTCATGCCTATATAAAGGCCTTGTAATAGATAGGAAAATACACACAATTGAAGAAGAAATAAGAATCTCTCCTCTCTTTCTCTCTATATCTCTTAGCTTGTTTTTCCTTGTTCTATATTGTTACTTTGAGATATATTTCATACTCTTTCTCTCTCTATCTCTTAGCTTATTTTTCCTTGTTCTATATTATTACTTTGAGCTATATTTCATAACAACCTAGTGTTAGTTTTAATTAATGGCTTTGGCTAAATGATAACTTATTCATTTGCCACTTGTCCAACTGAATCAAAGCAAATGGATAGAATATATGTTTGTACACGGGTAAAATCGGGCCCGTTGAACATCTCGATTTTTCGGTAAGACAAACGGGACTGGAACGTGATCATAAGGAATCGGAGTCGGGGCGAAAAACCTATCGCATAGGGGATCAAGCAAAACATCCGCCCTCGGAACCATCTGGGCCATATCTCCCGGGTCCGGTTCGAATCCCTCAACTTCAGAGAGCATTACCAAACGGCCGAACACGACTAACAAAGAGCCGTGACATCCGTGCACAACCGGATGCCACGACGTAAATCTTGGTCTGTATCAGCAGTGAATCAGTGATTAGCATAAAGAAATATTTTTATCCTTTTTTAGAATAGTAGTTAGGGTGAAACTCCCCTGTATAAAGGGGAAACTAATTGTTCATTAGACACATTGTAATACGTATATCACGACAATTTATTCCAATTCTCTTTATTGTTCAAAGTTCTTATTTTTTGTTCTTAAGTTCTTCATAAGTATAAGGTTGGAATCGAGGGCAGGTTCTTCCTCGAGCCATCAACCGAGCTCGGAATCACCCTTATCATTGGTTTGGTTATCTATTACGTTTTTCATTTGTTTAATCTAACAGTATTAATCACTCGTATTGAATTAATCCACATATCCTTAAAACCACATATAAATTCAATTATTGTCCGTTTTTAGGGTAAACAATGTTAAATAAGTGTTTCCAAACTTCCAACAAAGCGTAAAATTGGCATATTCTCATATCTAATACGAATTATATCTAGATTAATTTCACGGATGGTTACTTAGTTTTTCTTTATACATCAAAATCACTAAATTTTTTGTCTTTTGAGATTTCAAAACTGTAACGACTCGGTCGGTCGTTTTGAAAATTTAAATCTGGTTCGGCGGCATAAGGCCATGAGAAGCTTCGTAATATGTATTATATCCCGCGTGTGTGGTCGAGTTTGCTTTTTGGAAGATTCGGAATTCAATTTAAAGAAAAAATTTCACTTTGAAGCTTAAATAAAAAAAATTGACCGGAGAGTTAACTTTTGAACAAACGACTTCGGAATAGAATTTTGATGATGTCAATAGTTTCGTATGGTGATTTCAGAGTTAGGTGTGTGTCCTAATTTGGATTTAGAAGTCCGTAGAAAAATTCGGTGCATTTTGGCGAAAGTTGAAAAATAGAAGATTTTTGGAAAGTTTGACCGAGAGTTGACTTTTTGATATCAGGGTCGGAATCCGATTCTAAAAATTGGAACAACTCCATTATATCATTTATGACTCGTGTGCAAAATTTGAATTCATTCCGGATTGATTTGATACGTTTCGGCATAAAATATAGAAGTTGAAAGATTTGAAAACTCACAATTCGATTTGATGCGCGATTCGTAATTTCGGTGTTGTTTGACGTGGTATTAAGCCTCGACTAAGTTTGTATTATATTTTGGAACATGTTAGTATAATTGGTTAAGGTCCCGAGGGCCTCGGGTGGATTTCAGAAGGTAAACGAAATGGATTTCGGACAAAGAGGGTTGCTGGAAATTTCTGTTGCAGAGCTGTTCGCCAGAAATTTCTGATGCGTGAAGCCAACTTTGGAAGCTTATATCTCGCAATCTATAAGGAATCTGAAAATTTTTAAAACAACAAAGTTGTAGTCCTTTGATTCTAGTTTCCAGAATGTTAAACCATTCATTATTTGGACATTTGTACAGAAAATTATAATGGATTAAATGAAGGCTGGTAGAGCAGTTTTGCCATAAATTTTGCCAGAAATTTTTGATGCGTGGAGCCGATTTTGAAAGCTTATATCTCGCAATACATAAGGAATCAGAACATTTTCAAAACATGAAAGTTGTAGTCTTTTGATTCTTGTTTCCCGAAAGTTAAACCATTCATCATTTGGACATTTGTACATAAAGTTATGATCGATTGAATGAAGACTGGTACAAGCAAGTTCTTGTGTGGACTTTTAGTGACAGAAAATGAATTTTTTGTGATGGATGGTCAGAAACTTAAGGACCAAAAATGGTCATTTCCTTTATTTCGTTTTGGATTTTTGGAGCACGGTTCTTGGACGATTTTTGAGTGATTTTTACGGAAAAACATTGGGGTAAGTATTCCTTATCCTATATTGACTATATTTCATGATTCCATACTCATTTACATCATGAATCCGTGAATTTATGGAAGAAAAATCAAGATTTTTGTAAAATCTTCCAAAAATAAAAATTTAAGATTTGGAGGTCGAGCTGTTATTGGAATTTGATAAAGTTAGTATGGGTGGACTCATAATTGAATGTGTTATCGGATTTTGTAAGTTTCGTCGAATTCCGAGACGTGGGCTCCACATGCGATTTTTGAGTTAAATTTCGGATTTTGTTGGAAAATTAGTATTTTCATATGAAATTAATTCCTATAATTAGTATTCACTGAATTGAATTAATTTGATTAGATTTGAGCTGTCCAGAGGTCAATTCAAGCAAGAAGGCTATTTTGGAATATCGGCCTAACTTCAAAAAGGTAAGTGTCTTGCTTAACCTCGAGTGGGGAAATTACTCCTGAGGTATTGAGTCTTATGTGCCATTTGTGAAATGTGAAAAATTGTGTACGTGAGGTGACGATTACATACTCAGGCTTATATGTGCAAAATTTATTGAGTTGAAGTCTTGGGCAAATTGTGTAGTAATTTGGATAATTGTTAGTATTTTATTAAATCATCCATTTGCCATGCCTAAATCCTTGTTGTTGAATTTGTTTTTATATGACAATTTGATGTGATTGTTACTTGAAAATTTATATGTATTTCGTGAGTTTGATGATTTGATATTTCTTGGCATTTAATTTCATTATGGATTTTTCCTCTACATATAATTAATTAAACAAGCTTATGAAGGTGTTATCCTATGTTGAGTTATTTTTTCATCTTTTTTGTTGTTTTGAGGTTTTATATACATTATGTGGAGCCTTGGGCTATTTGTTGTGAAATTAATTAATTTGTTATATCTTTGGAATTGGTTGTGGCCATTGGGCAAATTGTGATATGAATTGATTTTTGTTATATTGCCGTGATAATATTTCGTGTAAATTGTTGAGTTATTATTTTGAGGATATAAGGGTGGCATTCTACTATTGATATTATGTGGGTATAAGGGTGACATTTCACTGTTGTTATGTGTGTTGGGATATTGTTTGGACGGAGTGATAAGGGTGGCTATAGGAGCGATAAGCGTGGCTATAGGAGCGATAAGGGTGGCTATGGGAGCGATAAGGGTGGCTATTGATCTTGTCATGGCGGAGGGATAATTGAGGCTATTATAGGAGTGATAGGGGTGGCTATAGGAGAGATTAAGGGTGGCAAGTGGGCCGGACCCGGTCCTAAGTGGGCTTCGCGGGCTTATTGCTGGAACCGGCTCGGGACCGGGACCACGAACTAACGGTCCCGGGTTAAGTGGGTCGGTCCCGGGCCTAAGCGGGCCCAACAGAAACTTTTTTATTTATTTATAGAAGTTAGAGAAAAAAAATAGTAATAAAGATATATAAGCTATATTCGATTTATATACTATATATACATCTTAAAATATATATATATATATATATATATATATATATATATCTTAAAATATATATATACTATATTATATATACATAGTATACATCTTAAAATATACTATATATACATCTTAAGATATACTATATATACATAGTATACTAGATATACTAGATATATATATAGTATAGTATAGTAGATCTTAAGATATATATACATCTTAAGATATATAAGCTATATATATATATATAGTAAGATGTATATATAGTATATCTTAAGATGTATACTATCGAATATGACTTATAAACTATGTATATATATTATAGTATATATATAGTATATTATAGTATATACACACACACACACACACACACACACACTATATTATATATACATAGTATATTCGATATACTCGGTATACATATATATAAGCTTATATATATACTATACTATACTATACATACATCTTAAGATATATAAGCTATATTCGATTTATATACTTTATATACATCTTAAGATATATATATATATATATACACACACACACTATACTATATATACATAGTATATAAGTCATATTCGATAGTATACATCTTAAGATATACTATATATACATCTTAAGATATATATATACACACACACTATACTATA
Source organism: Nicotiana tabacum (assembly GCF_000715075.1). Lineage (NCBI taxonomy): Eukaryota > Viridiplantae > Streptophyta > Magnoliopsida > Solanales > Solanaceae > Nicotiana > Nicotiana tabacum. The sequence goes on along the minus strand of NC_134081.1, from coordinate 108,178,419 downwards.
CTATAATATATATACATCTTACTATATATAAGCTATATTCGATTTATATACTATATATACATCTTAAGATATACTATATATATATATATATATATATAGTATAGTATAGTATATAATATAGTATAGTATATATCAAATATAGTTTATATATCTTAAGTTGTATACATAGTATATATATACTATACTATACTATACTATACTATACTATACTATACTATACTATACTATACTATACTATACTATACTATATTATACTATATGTATAGCTTAAGATATATAAAAAGACAAAAATATTGTAAACAGATATTCAAATCAATGCGTTATATTTTTATTATAGCATTAAAAATCATGGCAATATCTTTCTTAGTCAATATCTTTCTTAGTCTTCCTCCGCCCTATGGAATGAGCACCACAAGGTGCTAATACCACCATTGAGAAGAAAAAGAAACTAATCAAGATGTGCCAAAATACAAGTTACATATTAATTTACATGGTATCTCTTACAAATTTCATAAATCCTTCAAGGTCCGGAGGAATTTCCGTTGGTGGTGGCGGAAATGAAGCTTGGTCATCATCGCTTCCAGGCGAAGCATCATCCTCCGCAAGTTCAGCTAGCATTTCTTCGTAAGCTTCGTCTACCTATGGTTGTGATTCAGCAAGTCCAAAATTTCTTCTTTCCGAACGGATCTAATCTCTGAAAAGTACTGATTTTTCCAAGCTCTCCCTCATAGACGCTCTATAATCACCGAGTTAAAGTCTTGCTTGACTGAAAGCGCTCTTTGATGCCACTGTTGAAGCTTGAATAGTTAAAATATCTCGGGCCATCTTTGAAAGCATCGGAAAGTATTTTTCTTTGTCCTTCCACCATTTCAAAATATTAAAGGAGCCGTCGGGATTCACTTCCTCAATTCCCTATGACAAATAAATTTCAAGCTCATTTAGTTGTGAAAAATCACTAGTACTAGAACCTTGAGAACCCCTGAACCCTGCCCAAGCACTAAGTGCTCTTACTCCCACAGTTCTTTTAGATGATTGAGAACTAGAAGAAGAAGGAGTTGGAACATTTGGTCTAGCATGATCTAATGCAACTTGATAAGCATTATAAATAGTTTGAATATTTATTTTAATTGAGGCTATTGCGTTCGGAAGTTTAGACAACTCCTCATCTTCAAGTGCTAAACCATTATAAACAGTTTCATACCAAAATTGAGGACCTCCTAATTTCATAGTAGGATTTAACAATGCAGCAATACCATAAATAGGGGGAATAGGAAAAAACATATTTTTTAAACTTTTTTCTCATGGAATCAATAGCAAGTTGATAAATTTCCCCACCCTCTGAAAAATGATCAAACAAATTTGCAAGTTCTGTAATATAAACTAAACAGTTAGAAATAGTAGGATAATATTGCCCAGAAAATTCATTTGTAGCAATATGAAATTTTTCTAAAAATTCTACAAGCATTTTAACATTAGCCCAATCCGCATTTGTTAGGTGCTCATCATCATCACTTACATGAGCATTAAACGTTGAGTTTATGGGGTTTCTATATTCATATGCAACAACTAAACTTTCATACATGTAATTCCATCTAGTTGGACAAGGTTTAGGAACCTTTCTTTCTCTTAGGCCAAATTCATCGCATCTTTTAAAATATTCTTTAAGTCTACTTCTACGGTTTGAATAAAAAAGCCAATTAAGAGCCATTTTAACCTTTTCAATTTCAATATTTAAAATTCGCATACCATCACCCACAATTAAATGGTAAATATGACAAATATATCTAACATGAAAAATGTTACTAAATACAGGACTTAGTGTAGTGGTAAGCAAGGCTACAATATTTGTGTTACTAGTAGCATTATCCATTAAAACTAACATTATTTTATCACTAATGTAAAAATATCTATAAATATCCGCAATCGTGCTAGAAATAAACTGTCATGTGTGACGTGAATTAATTATTCTATAAGCAATAATGCGCTTTTGCATTATCCAATGCTCATCAATCCAATGACTGGTAACAGTAAGGTAATCACAGTCATTACCACTTCTACCAATATCAGTTGTAATAGCAAGACGATAATTTATATGAGTAAATAAATAGCGCAAATATTGTTCATATTCATGTTTATATTTATAAATATCACTCTTTACGGTTGTGCGAGGAAAACCTTTATAAGTAGGATTATAAACTTTTCTAATATAATGCACAAAGTGGGGGTTAGAAGGAAAACTATAGGGTAAGCACATAACAGTAACCATTTTTGCCAATTCTTCCCAATCTTTTTTTGGATCATAATATAAAATACCACCGGTAACAGTGTTAATTTCTGATTGAAATTGATTTGATCCGGTACTAAGGTCAGCCTGACTAGGTGCACTTGTCCCCTCAGCCAAAATTTTCATACGAAAATATCTAGCTTTATCTTGAGGGTGTAGCAATATGTGCCTCGTTTAGAAGGTTGTCTAGAAAAAGTAGGGGCACTAATAGGAGGGTCAGACGGGGGATCATCTGGATTATTATTAGTTGGGTTAACTTCAGGAGCAGGACTAGTGGGTGTATCGTCATCCGGTTGCGTTTCATCAAAATCTATTTCTTCATCATCATTTTCATCAATAGTTGGATTACCATAAAGAGTATTCATATATTCATGGTTTAATTGTTCACCGGGTGCAATATTATGGCAAAATTGACTCTCGGTAAATTGTAATAAACTATTATCGCTATCAAGAATAGGAGGTGTAGGACGGATAACAGGTTTGGGTCGGGGAGCCGGGGGAAGTAGAGGAGGAACAGATTGGCCACTAGATTCACCACTCTTCGATTTTCCCTTATTTTTACTAAACATATTTTTTAAGGAATAAGCCATCTTAATTAATCAAGCAAAGTAAATAAAACAAACAAAATTATAATATTAAAACTTAAGAGTTGGAACGAGTTTACCGAATTGACCAACAACTTGTTGGAAATTGATTATCGTTGAAGACTTCAATTCACCAACTTCACAATTGTTTCACAAATTGTAACAATAAAGTAAGAAATAGTAGCAATTATAGAAGTAAATTAGAGAGAGATTGTGATAGATTGATAATTTTATAAGAAAAAATAAAATAATGATGGGGTATTTATAGTTGAAAATAGGGAAAAAGTGTAATTATAAAAAGTTTGGGATTAAAAAAAAGTTGGGGGGGTTAAATGGCTATTTTATAAATAGCCAACGGCTATTTTTGACAGCCCAAAAAAAAATAGCCGTGGGGACCATTTGGCCCGCTAAGGGATCGGGCCGGTCCCGGGCCCTGCGCGGGCCAAACGGTCCCGGGCCTGACGGGCCCAAATCATAGGACCGGCCCACGAGACCGGACCAGGCCCGCTAAAACCGGGCCAAACGGTCCTGGCCCGTTTAGCCATTTGGCCCGCGGTCCCGGGCCGGTCTCGGGCCTGGACCGGCCCACTTGCCGGCCTTAGGAGAGATAAGGGCGGCTATTATCAGGGATGATATGTGATGATGTGGGGTTGTTGCTTTGAAATTTTTTATGTGGTGTTGTGATTTTCATTGTGTTTATTTTTATATCTTGTGCAATGGGTCTTGTTGTTGGTAAATTGGTAATTGTAACGACCCGACTTGTCGTTTTAAGAATTTACGCCCCGTTCAGTGATTTAAGATCTCGAGCAGCTTCGCAATATGTATTATTACCCGTGGGTGTGGTCGAGTTTAAATTACTGAAGATTCGAAATTAAATTAAAAGAACAATCCTTATTTCAAAGTTTAAATGAAAAAAAAAAGTTGACCGGATATTGACTTATGTGTAAACGACCTCGGAATTTAATTCTGATGATTTTAATAGCTCCGTATGGTGATTTTGGACTTAGGAGCGTGTCCGAAAAATTATTTGGAGGTCCGTAGTGGAATTAGGCTTGAAATGCCGAAAGTTGAAGTTTTGGGAAGTTTGACCAGGGGTTGACTTTTTGATATCGAGGTCGGAATTCGATTCTGGAAATTGGAATAGCTACGCTATGTCATTTATGACTTGTGTGCAAAATTTGAAGTTATTCCGAATTGATTTGATGTACTTCGGCACAAGATATAGAATTTGAAAGTTCAAAGTTCATTAGGCTTGAATCGAGGTGTGATTCGTGATTTTAGCGTTGTTTGATGTGATTCGAGGCTTCGACTAAGTTCGTATGATGTTTTAGGACTTCTTGTTATATTTGGTTGAGGTCCCGAAGGGCTCGGGTGAGTTTCAGGGTGGTTTCGGACCATTTCTAGGCCATCTTTAATTGCTGGTTTCTGCCTACAAAGGTGTGCATCACGATCGTGAACTTTTGGTCGCGTTCGCGAAGAGCAAACAGTAGTTTTGGGCCTTGTGAATCGCGATCACGGAAGCTCTTTCGCGATCGCGTAGAACAAATATCGGTTGCACTGACCCGATTTTGGAAGCTTATATCTCACAATCTATAAGGAATTTGGAGATGATCAAAAGATAAAAGTTGTAGCTCTTGATGTCTAGTTTTCAGAAAAGTCAACCATTTGTCATTTAGAGTTGTGTACAAAAAGTTATGGTAGATATACTACAGGCTGTCCAGGAAGAGTTTGGAAATCTTTGTTGCATAGAGCTGACTTTAGAAGCTTATATGTCGAAATATATAAGGAATTGGGAGATGAACAACAAATGAAAGTTATAGCCTTTGGAATCGAGTTTTCAGAAAGTTAAACCTTTTATCATTTGGAGTTTTGTACAAAATGTTATGACTATGGTACTAGAGGCTTTCTGGAAGAGTTGGGGAGTTTGTTCTTCGCGATCGCGATTGGTTTTCCGCGATTGCGAAGAGCAATTTTGGGGCTGAAAAATTTTGTGCTTAGAGATCGCGAAGCATTTTCCGGGATCGCGAAGAGTAAATACCTGGGCAGTAGCTATATTTCGAGGTTTCAGCCATTTTTGACATATTTGGAGCTATGGAGCTCGGATTGAAGCGATTGTTGAGGCGATTTTTCACCATATGGATTGGGGTAAGTGTTCTATATCCTAAAGTGTTTATATTTCATGAATCTATGATTATATTCATCATTTAATTCGAATTTTAATGGAAGAAATCAAGATTTTTGTAAAATCTTCCAAAAACAAAAATTTAAGATTTGGAGGTCGAGTTGTTATCGAAATTTGATAAAATTGGTAATGTTGAACTCCTATCGGAATGGGTGTTCGGATTTGGTAAAAATTACATCGGGTTCCGAGGGACGGGGTCCCGCGTTGACTTTTGTTGACTTTTTGGAAAAAACATTTAAGTCGACGTATTATTATCCGGAATTATTTCCGATGAATTTTAATGAAGTTACACAATTAATTTGGATAGATTTAAGCTATCCGGAGGCCAATTCAAGCAAGAAGGCTATTTTGGAATATAAGCCTAACTTCAAAAAGGTAAGTGTCTTGCTTAACCTCGAGTGGAGGAATTACCCCTTAGGCAATGAGTAATATGTGCCATTTGTGAAATGTGAAAAGTCGTGTACGCGAGGTGACGAGTACGTACTCGGGCTTATACGTGCAAAATTTATTGAATTAAAGTCTTAGGCATTATTGTGTAGTAAATTGGGAAATTGTGAAAAATTATTAAATCATCTGTTTGCCATGTCTAAATCCTTATTGTTGAATTTGTTTTTATATGATAATTTGATGTGATTGTTACTTGAAATATTTATGTAATTTCGTGAGTATTGTTTGTTTAATATTTCTTGGAAATTAAATTCCAATATGAATTTTCTTAAGCAAATAATTAATTTAAGCGAGCTTAAGAATAAGTGTTAATATAATTATCTAAATTTGCATTAATGAAGGTTTTACTTTATGCTGAGTAATTTCTATCTCTATTGATTATTTTTGGATGTTATATACATTGTGTGGAACCTTGGGCTATTTGTTGTGAAATTAATTAATTTTTATTATATCTTTGGAATTTGGTTGTGGCCATTGGGAAAATTATGAAATGAATTGATTTTATTATGTTGCCGTGTTAATTTACCGTGTAAATTATTATGTTGTGTGAGTCATTATTTTGGGGAGATAAGGGTGGCATTTCACCGTTGATATTATGTGGGTATAACGGTGGCATTTTATTGTTGTCGTGTTTGTTGGAATATTGTCTGGGCGGAGCGATAAGGGTGGCTATAGGAGCGATAAGGGTGGCAATAGGAGCGATAAGGGTGGCTATTAATATTGTGTGGGCGGAGTGATAAGGGTGGCTATAGGAGTGATAAGGGTGGCAATAGGAGCGATAAGGGCGGCTATTGTCAGGGACGATATGTGATGATGTGGGGTTGTGGTGTTGATAATTTTCATGTGATATTGTGATTTGCTTGTGTTTATTTTTATACCTTGTGCAATTTGTCTTGTTGTTGGTAAATTGATAACAATCTGATTTATGTTGAAATTGGGAGCATGTGGCCATTGCCAGGCGGATTATAAGATAAAATATGGGCACGAGGTGCTGTGAGTAAATAATGAGGATATTTGGTACATGAATTATCCGTGCAGTTGTGATATAAAATATGGGAACGAGGTGCTGTGATGAAATGATAATGATAATTTGCACGTGAATTGTCCATGCAGTTGTGATATGAAATGAGGGCACGAGGTGCCGGAAAAATATGCTGATTTAATTATGGGCACGAGGTGTCACATGGTGACTTTTTAATTAAAAGAATTATATTAAAAATAATTATTTGGAACGATTTTTATTCAAAAAGAATTATATGAAAGAATTGTATTTGAAAGATATTTATTTGAGAAAATTATATTTTAAAAGATTTATTGAAAGAATTATATTTGAAAAATAATTATTTGAGAAAACTACATTCGAAAGAGAGTTTTTTGGAAGAATTATATATGACGGATATTTATTTGTAAAACTTGAATTAATTAGGCGTACATGTATTTATTAATTGTTGAGTGATATTTATGGTATTCTTGTTGTCTTGCTGCGCATACCACTGGTTGTTTTATCCCGCCCTTATTGCTATCTGTTTCCTAGTATTTTGTATATTATATTGCACTGATTATTAGATTAGTGAGTGTCTTGACTGTACCTCGTCTCTACTCCATTGAGGTTAGTCTTGATACTTACTGGGTACCAACCGTGGTGTACTCATACTACACTTCTGCATATTTTTGTGCAGAGCCAAGTATTAGAGATATCAGTCTTGAGCAGAGTTAAAGCGAGACCGTAAGGATTCAAGGTAGAGCTGCTTTGTTGTCGCAGTCCCTTGGAGTCTTTTCATTTCATTGTATTGTTAAATTTTAATCAAACAGTATTGTATATTCGGTCCTCGTGATCATTCCATGTATTCAGTTAGAGTTCGTGACTCAGTACTACCAGTCTTGGGAGGTTGTATATTCATATTTATTCCGCTGTTAGTTTTTGTTACTTATTTAATGCAAAAACAAATGGCTTCAAAATGTAATAGAAATTGACTTACGTAGTCTTAGAGACTAGGTGCCATCACGACGCCTGTGGTAGGATTTTGGGTCGTGACAAGTTGGTATCAGAGCCCTAGGTTCATAGGTTCTACGAGTCACGAACGAGTCTAGTAGAGTCTTGCGGATCGGTACGGAGACGTCTGTACTTATCTTCGAGAGGCTACAGAACTGTTAGGTAATTTTCACTTCTTTCATTCCTGTCGTGCAGATTTGTTCATTGTAGAATTTGAGCCTTTGTATCTCTATTCTCTCACAGATGGTGAGGACACGTGCTACCGGGTTAGCTGAGCAGGCATCGGCACACACTGCTAGGGCTGCAAGAGGCCGGGGCCGAGGTAGAGGTCGAGGAAGGGCACGTGCTACGACTAGAGTACCGGTCAGAACAACAGTTGAGGAGCCACCAGTAGCTCCAGTTGGGGGACAGGTACCAGAAGCACCTGTTGTTACCCCCGGACTTCAGGAGACTTTAGCACAGTTCCTGAGTATGTTCGGTACATTAACTCAGGCGGGATTGATCTCTGTTACACCAAACATTCCGTAGATTAGGGGAGTAGCTCAGACTCTCTACCACAATTCTAGAGCAACAGGTTCATATTGAACAGGTTCCGGGTGTAGTACCGGTACAACCTGTTATTCCGGTTTGGCCTGAGGTCAGGCCCGAGACATCAGAAGAAGAACAAAAGAAACTTGAAAGATTTAAGAAATATAATCCACCAACTTTCAGTGGCACGGCTACAGAGGATGCCCAAGAATTTTCAAAAGTTGTCACCGTATTCTCCGCACCATGGGTATTGTGGAAGTGAGCGGAGTTTCCTTTACTACATTTTAACTATCAGGCGTAGCGTATCGGTGGTGGCAAATCTATGAAGAAGGTAGACCAGCCGATGCCACACCACTAACTTGGGCTCAGTTTTCGGAAATGTTCTTGAAAGAGTTTGTTTCCCATACTCTCAGAGATGCATGGCACACAGAGTTTAAATGGTTGCATCAGGGCACTATGACAGTATCAGAATATGCTATCAGGTTCAGTGAGTTAGCCCGTCATGCACCTATCTTGGTTCCTATAATTAGAGAGCGGGTCCGCAGATTCATTGAGGGGCTCGATTATGATATTAAAATATGCATGGCTCGAGAATTGCAAACTGATGCTCCATTTCAACAAGTATTGGAGATTGCAAGAAAGATTGAGGGCGTTTTAGGCGAGGAAAGGGAGTCTAAGGAGGCCAAAAGGTCTCGAAGATCTGGAACGTTCAGTGGGTTTTACTCTTCAGCTAGAACCCATTATAGTAGAGGCTCAAGCAGTCGGTCAGCTCAGTTCGCACATCAGATTAATCGGAGTGCTCCAGTTTACAGTGCACCACCGACACGAGATTCTTACAGTGGTTATTCAAATTATCTGGCACAGACTCAGTACGAGCAGCCGCGACCTCAGAGGGGTTGTTATGAGCATGGTGATACTAGGAATATCATGAGAGATTGTCCCAGACATGGGAGAGGTGGATTTCATCTGAACACTCCAGCCACAAGCTTTATTCCAGTTGATACTCCACGTGCACAATCAGCTAGAGGTGGACGACAGGCGGGTATTGGGTGCCTAAGAGGTGGAGGCCCGACCCATTGATATAATCGCTATGATTTGGCTGAGGCCGATACACCAGATGGTGTCGTTACAGGTACGATCCCGAATTGTTATAAAATAATATTTTCCCTTAGTTTGATTAGGATCTGAATATTGAGGTGGGTCCTCCTATTATACTCCGCTTATGGGTGAGCTTCGTAAATTTGTGATCCACTTATATGTTTATCCTTGTTGGGAGATTTGAAGATGTGAGTCCGCGTCTGTCATTTTATTTTTGGTACACCATTGAGAGCTATAAGTCCAAAAGTAATTTTTATTATTCATTACAATGGATTTAATGTGTTTCGGAACAATTGATTTCAATTTTTATGAATTATACGTCCTACCGGTATGAGGGTTCATTATATGTTGTGAAAATTATTTATGAAATATATTGAAAAGAAGAAATAAAGGAAATTGAAAATTTCAGTTGGCACAATGTGCAACATACTTGTGATTCAGATTTGAGGACGAGATCCTCACATTTTTACATGATGTGAAATATTTAAATCGGGCTACAAGCCGCGGTGGAAGTTATGTAAGGACGAGGTCCTTGTGGTGAAATATGTATAAGTTTAAAATACTTCCTTTGTGAAATTTAATTTGTACAATAATATTAATAGGGAGTCATGCCCGTTAGGCTTATTTGATAATTCTTGTATATTTTCTATTCATATTCAGCCATTTTCGTGCTGTAAACATTGAGTTTTAGCTTATGAGGTGAGTGCCCAGGTGGCGTTAAATGTCACTCATTAATCCGCGTAAGTAATCATGAGGTCTTCATGCCTCACATTTTGTTGTCAGTGTTGTGAAAATTTGAAATGGGGTGGTGGTTAATATGAGATTAATTGATGATGCTGGAATTAATTATGAACAGCTTTTAAGACCAGAGATGTGGTGTAGAGCATACATATGATGTGTTTCATGTCCTGATATCATTATGATAATGCAGTGCTTGTGATGCCGAGATTGGTGCTATTGATATATACCTTGTGGTATTCTTTTGGGTTGTAGATGTGTTGTTAGGAGTTGTTTTTAGTGTTACTCTGGCAGGTGGATAGGCCCAATTACAGGGGAGACTCTGCCTAAATTTCTGAAAAATTTGGGAGTTAGTAAAAATTTGGAGGATTGGGATTTGCAAAGGAAGAGATAAATATGTTATGTGTTTGAGGGCGAATGATCCTAAGCGGGGAATAATGTAGCACCCCAGAGAAAGTTTTGAATTACTTCAACACTATCGAGAAAATTGATGTGTGCATAGGCACGAGTTGCTATAGCCACTTGAGACTAATACTGTGCATTGTTGTGAAAAATCAGGCCTTTGAAAAATATTGGAGTGTAAGAAAATGGCCTTAAAGTTTTCAAATATGGATAAAAGAAATAATCTCAAATGAGATGATGTTGTCACGCATATCTCAAATGCGGTAGCGTGGAATCAACCGTGAGTATATGTGTAAAAGTAAAATCATCAATTTGGTAACCTCAGAATAATTCTTAGCACGTTCGAGGACGAACGTTTGTTTAAGAGGTGGAGAATGTAACGACCCGACTTGTCGTTTTAAGAATTTACGCCCCGTTCAGTGACTTAAGATCTCGAGCAGCTTCGCAATATGTATTATGACCCGCGGGTGTGGTCGAGTTTGAATTACTGAAGATTCGGAATTAAATTAAAAGAACAATCCTTATTTAGAAGCTTAAATGAAAAAAAAAGTTGACCGGATATTAACTTATGAGTAAACGACCTCGGAATTTAATTCTGATAATTCCAATAGTTCTGTATGGTGATTTTGGATTTAGGAGCGTGTCCGAAAAAGTTATTTGGAGGTCTGTAGAGATATTTGGCTTGAAATGGCGAAAGATGAATTTTTGAGAAGTTTGACCGGGGGGTTGACTTTTTGATATCGGGGCCAGAATCCGATTCTGGAAATTGGAATAGCTTCGTTATGTCAGTTATGACTTGTGTGCAAAATTTGAAGTCATTCCAGATTGATTTGATGTGTTTCGGCACAAGATATAGAATTTGAAAGTTCAAAGTTCATTAGGCTTGAATCGAGGTGTGATTCGTGATTTTAGCGTTGTTTGATGTGATTCGAGGCTTCGACTAAGTTCGTATGATGTTTTAGGACTTGTTGGTATATTTGGTTGAGGTCCCGAGGGGCTCGGGTGAGTTTCGGGGTGGTTTCGGACTATTTCTAGGCCATTTTTAATTGCTGGTTTCTGCCTACAGAGGTGTGCATCGCAATCACGAACTTTTGTTCGCGTTCGCGAAGAGCAAACAGCAGTTTGGAGCCTTGTGAATCGCGATCGCGGAAGCTTTTTCGCGATCGCGTAGAACAAATCTCTGTTGCACTGACCCGACTTTAGAAGTTTATATCTCGCAATCTATAAAGCATTTGGAGATGATCCAAATATGAAAGTTATAGCCCTTGATATCTTGTTTTCAGAAAAGTAAACCATTTGTCATTTGGAGTTGAGTACAGAAAGTTATGGTAGATATACTACAGGCTATTCAGGAAGAGTTTGAAAATCTCTATTGCATAGGGATAACTTTAGAAGCTTATATCTCAAAATATATAAGGAATTAGGAAATGAGAAACAAATGAAAGTTATAGCTTTTGGAATCTAGTTTGCAGAAAGTTAAACCATTTATCATTTGGAGTTTTGTACAAAATGTTATGATCATTGTACTAGAGGCTATCTGGAAGAGTTGGGGAGTTTGTTCTTCGCGATCGCGATTGGTTTTCCGCGATCGCGAAGAGCAATTTTGGGGCTGAAAAATTTTGTTTTTAGCGATAGCGAAGCATTTTCTGCAATCGCGAAGAGTAAATACCTGGGAAGTAGCTATATTTCGAGGTTTCAGCCATTTTTGACATATTTGGAGCTGTGGAGCTCGGATTGAAGGGAATTTTAGGCGATTTTCAACATATGGATTGGGGTAATTGTTCTATATCCTAAAGTGTTTATATTTCATGAATCTATGATTAAATTGATCGTTTAATTTGGATTTTAATGGAAGAAATCAAGATTTTTGTACAATCTTCCAAAAACGAAAATTTAAGATTTAGAGGTCGAGTTGTTATCGAAATTTGATAAAATTGGTATGGTTGAACTCGTATCGGAATGGGTGTTCGAATTTGGTGAAAATTACGTCGGGTTCCCAGGGGCGAGTCCCGCATTGACTTTTGTTGACCTTTTGGAATAAATTTTTATGTCGACGTATTATTATCCGGAATTATTTTCAATGAATTTTAATGAAGGTATACAATTAATTTGGATAGATTTGAGCTATCCGGAGGCCAATTCAACCAAGAAGGCTATTTTGGAATATCGGCCTAACTTCAAAAAGGTAAGTGTCTTGCTTAACCTCGAGTGGGGGAATTACCCCTTAGGCATTGAATCTTATGTGCCATGTGTGAAATATGAAAAGCCGTGTACTCGAGGTGACGAGTACGTACTCGGGCTTATACGTGCAAAATTCATTGAATTAAAGTCTTAGGCATTATTGTGTAGTAAATTGGGAAATTGTGGAAAATTATTAAATCATCTGTTTGTCATGCCTAAATCCTTATTGTTGAATTTGTTTGTATATGATAATTTGATGTGATTGTTACTTGAAATATTTATGAAATTTCGTGAGTATTGTTGGTTTAATATTTATTGAAAATTAAATTCCATATGAATTTTCTTGTGCAAATAATTAATTTAAGCGAGCTTAAAAATAAGTGTTTATATAATTATCTAAATTTGCATTAATGAAAGTTTTGCTTTATGCTGAGTAATTTCTATCTCTATTGATTGTTTTTGGGTGTTATATACATTGTGTGGAGCCTTGGACTATTTATTGTGAAATTAATTAATTTTTGTTATATCTTTGAAATTTGGTTGTGGCCATTGGGCAAATTGTGATATGAATTGATTTTATTATTTTGCCGTATTAATTTTCCGTGTAAATTGTTGTGTTGTGTGAGTCATTATTTTGGGGAGATAAGGGTGGCATGTCACCGTTGATATTATGTGGGTATAAGGGTGGCATTTCACTATTATTGTATTTGTTGGAATATTGTCTGGGCGGAGCGATAAGGGTGGCTATAGGAGCGATAAGGATGACAATAGGAGCGATAAGGGTGGATATTGATATTGTCTGGGCGGAGCGATAAGGATGGCTATAGGAGTGATAAGGGTGGCAATAGGAGCGATAAGGGTGGCTATTGTCATGGACGATATGTGATGATGTGGGGTTGTGGTGTTGATAATTTTTATGTGATGTTGTGATTTGCTTGTGTTTATTTTTATACCTTGTGCAATTTGTCTTGTTGTTGGTAAATTGATAACAATCTGATTTATGTTGAAATTGGGAGCTTGTGGCCATTGCTAGGAGGATTATAAAATGAAATGTGGGCACGAGGTGCCGTGAATAAATAATGAGGATATTTGGTACGTGAATTGTTCGTGCAGTTGTGATATAAAATATGGGCACGAGGTGCTGTGATGAAATGATAATGATAATTGGCACGTGAATTGTCCGTGCAGTTGTGATATGAAATGAGAGCACGAGGTGCCGGGAAAATATGATGATTTAATTATGGGCACGAGGTGCCGTGAAAATATGAAAATGGGCCGAGACCTGTATTTTTATGATTATGAAATGAGGTGTCACATGGTGACTTTTTAATTGAAAGAATTATATTAAAAATATTTATTTGGAACAATTTTTATTCAAAAAGAATTATATGAAAGAATTGTATTTAAAAGATATTTATTTGAGAAAACTATAATTGAAAAGATTTATTGAAAGAATTATATTTGAAAAATAATTATTTGAGAAAACTATATTTGAAAGAGAGTTATTTGGAAAAATTATATGTGATAGATAGTTATTTGAAAAACATGAATTAATTAGGCATACATGTATTTATTAATTGTTGAGTGATATTTATGGTATTCTTGTTGTCTTGCTACGCATACCATTGGTTATTTTATCCCGCCCTTATTGCTGTCTGTTTCCTAGTATTTTGTATATTATATTGCACAGGTTATTAGACTAGTGAGTGTCTTGATTGTACCTCGTCTCTACTCCATTGAGGTTAGTCTTGATACTTACTGGGTACCGACTGTGTTGTACTCATACTACACTTCTGCATATTTTTGCGCAGAGCCAAGTATTGGAGATATCAGACTTGAGCAGAGTTAAAGCGGGACCGTAAGGATTCAAGGTAGAGCTGCTTTGTCTTCACAATCCCTTGGAGTCTTTTTATTTCATTGTACTGTTAAATTTTAATCAAACAACATTGTATATTCGGTCCTCGTGATCATTCCATGTATTCAATTAGAGTTTGTGACTCAGTACTACCAGTCTTGGGAGGTTGTATATTCATATTTATTCCGCTGTTAGTTTTGGTTACTTATTTAATTCAAAAAATGGCTTCAAAATGTAATAGAAATCGGCTTACCTAGTCTTAGAGATTAGGTGTCATCACGACGCCTGTGGTGGGATTTTGGGTCGTGACAGTAATAGTCTGATTTATGTTGAAATTGGGTCTGTGGCCATTGTCATGCGGATTATGATATGAAATGTGGGCACGAGGTGACATGAGTAAATAATGATGATATTGGCTCGTGAATTGTCCGTGCAGTTGTGATATGAAATGAGGGCACGAGGTGCCGGAAAAATATGATGATTTAATTATAGGCACAAAGTGCCGTAGAAATATGAAAGTTGGCCGAGTCCCGTGTTTATGAAAAATATGAAAATGGGCTGAGACCCGTAGTTGTATGATTATGAAATGAAGTGTCACATGGTGACTTTTAAATTGAGAGAATTATATTCAAAATATTTATTTGGAAGGATTTTTATTCAAAAATATTTATTTGAAAGAATTACATTCGAAAGGTATTTATTTGAAGAAATTATATTTGAGAGAGATTTATTTAAAGGAAGTATATTTGAAAGATATTTATTTGAAGGAATTATATTTGAAAGAGATTTATTCGGAAGAATTATATGTGAAAGATATTTATTTGAAATACTTGATTTAATTGGGTGTACTTATATTCATAAATTGTTGAGCATTATTAACGGTATTTTGTTGCCCTTATTGTTATTTGTTTCCTATTATTTTAAATATCTTATTGCACATGCTATTAGACTAGTGAGTGTCTTGATTGTACCTCATCTCTACTCCACTGAGGTTAGTCTTGATATTTACTGGGTACCGACCGTGGTGTACTCATACTACACTTATGCACATTTTTGTGCAGAGCCAGGTATTGGAGCTATCGGACTCAGACAGAGTTAAAGTGTGATCGCAAGGATTCAAGATAGAGTTGCTTGGCCGTCGCAGTCCCTTGAAGTCTTTTCAGTTTATTATATTGTTAATTATTAATCAAGCAGTATTGAGTATTCGATTCTTGAGATCATTTCATGTATTAAGTTAGAGTTCGTGAATTAGTACTACCAGTCTTGGGAGTTTTTCATAACTGTTTTCGCTATTGGTTTTCGACACGTGTATTAATTTATATTCAAAAAAAGGCTTCGAAATGTAATGGAAATCGGGTTACCTAGTCTTAGACACTAGGTGCCATCACGACGGCTGTGGTGAGATTTTGGGTCATGATAAAAACACTCCTTAAGAAAAATATATTTAGTAGTTTTAATCCAAAGGATATTTATTTAAAACAGCCTTTATCTTTCCTCAATGACTGTTCAAAGATTTGTTATAAATTTTTAGATAATTTATTGAAGCAAGAGTAGTTTTGAAAAAATATTATTATCTTTTCAGTTTCTTAAAGTAACAAATATTTTCAAACAATTTGTTACTAAAGTGACTAACCCTTTTTTCTCCTATAATAATATTGAAGAAGTGTTTAGAAAGAATGAGAAAAAGAGTGAGCGTTGATGGCTTGACGCGACCTGAAACTTTTAAGGCCGTTTGGTTTGAAAATAAGTTATACTGAAATTAGTTATATTGGAATTATCAATTTTACTATTTTATTATAGGATTATTATCTATCTTCTGGCATGTATTAATTATTCCGATATTATTTTCAATCCTTGGATAATTTATCCTAGAATTAATAACCAAACAAGAGATAAGACAGAACTAAATTTTTATCCTAGGATTATTTTTACTTATCCATCATACTTTTGAGAATTAATCCTGGTCTATAAAATCGCGACGTTTTCCAAATAGCCACCTTTAGGAGAAACTTGGGTAAAATAAAATATTGATACAATTATTCTACATTTTTTCAAACAACAAGGGTACTGCAATACACACTAGCCTGATATGTTCAAACGTGATTTTCCACGATACCGAAGAAGACAATTTTGTTCTTGACTGTTCACGAACTCTTTAAATTTCATTTTTTTAAGTCACAAATCTTACCCCGAATGAAGTCGTAGATACTAGATACTTAAGAAGGAAATATAAAAAGAAAAGATAGATAACCATGCAATTGAAGTTTGTTTTTCATCATATGCTTGTGTTCGAGTAATAATAATACTAAATGATGACCTTTTATTCCCAAATAGCTAATAATAAATTAATTATGTCACATAAATAAATTGAAACAAAAAAAGTGTTTGATTATGACATTTACACATACATATGTATGTATGTATATATATGCTATGGCATTTTTGTACTATACGCATTATATAAAAACTTGTATTTATGCCAATTTCAAAAGTTATGTAGATCACATATTCAGATAATTAATGATTGAACTTTGATGAAATCCGAATAGAAAACTAATATGAAATACAAATTCGATTGAATTGTAAACCAACTTTGAACAAAACTACAAATAGGATTTAGATCTAATTTTGATCTCAAAGACCCTAAACAGCTCCTCATGCATGCATGCTTAAGTATCTAAAATCAGTTTCTTCATTCTTTGTCCCTCCACCGCCATCATTTCTTTTCAGGAAAATATCAGTGTCCTTCATCTTCAAAATCAGTCTAGAACTTCAAGACCACAACTTTTATACACAAATTGAAAGTTGAAACTAATGGCGAAATAGAGATGGTGTTTTGTGGCGGAGCTGATGACTTTTCTAGTTCAAATGACTAGAGACTAATTCATATAGAATGGAAAAAATGTCCAAATTTTTCCTTGTGGGTAAAATACTACTTCAGCCATGTACTTCGCCAGTTATTCGAGCAAAACTATAAGTAACAACGAGGATATAGCTGATTCCAATTTTAAACCGAAAGTAAAATTAGATCCTTTCTGCATAATAATAATAATTGTTTACTCCTAATTATTAAGGTTGCCACTTGCTTTAGTCAAATTGTGTTAACAGATGATTGACCCTTCTTTCACGTGCTTGAAATTATTCTAGTAGTATTTGCTTCAACCAAGACAATACCTCAACCTTAGATGTCTAAAAACTCCAGAGTTGTCGTACAAAAGCATCAAAAAGTATATATAAAGACAAAAAATGGAAAAGGGAAAACTATGCAATACTTTTACACTCTGCGGACACAGGTCATTCTCATATATTTTACAACTAGAATATGATACTTGATCTTAACGCCGATAATAATAGCTTTGACTTGATCTTAACTTCAAAAGAAGAGGTTTATTTCAAAATTTCCGTCATCACATGTATACTCACAAGAAAACCATGCCACCCTCACTCACACTCTGAAATCGAGGGAGGAAGGAACTTATTCACATCTGAAGTCCTAAAACTTACATTGAAATTTCTTTAAGAAATAGATATTGAAATTAACTTAATTTCAAAAGTTAGATCAAGATGTAAAGATTGTTTAAGACTGAATATAGAGATAACAAATAATTTTCTTTAACAAAATGGGACAATTAACACCTCTCCTATCTGCCGCACGCACATGACTAACATCTAGTGCGTGAAAGATATAACATGAGACCCTATTAAACTTAAATTGGTAAAGATGATATATTTTTTATTTAATTATATTCAATACGTTTCCATCACGCGAGGGCCTATTCTTTTTCATTGGCCAAACACGCAAAACTCTTTTGATCATGGATGGCATTGAGAATTTAACTCGGAGCCTTTGTCTACTGATATGATAGTCTGATATGGCTATGAGTCTAATTCAATACTAAGGGAAGAAGTGGTTCAAAGTGTTTGCATCTAAAGGGTGCTCGTGATATTACTTTTAACATTTAATCTAACTTGTCAAAAGTTACAAATTTACAACCCTTTTGGTTTTCTTTGTATGTGTCTTAGTTTATTTGTACACAAAAGTTTAAAAATATAAAGAAGACTTTGGATCATGTAATCTTAACTAAAGGAGTGTATAACATATATATAACATATCAAAATTACCTTTAAGTCTTGTGTCTAAAATATGGCATGTCATTCTTATAAAAAATAAAATGTTATAATAAAATTTACTAGATATAGAAAGAGAACCTTTTTAAAATAGACTAAAAGAAAATGTAAGACACATTAATTGAGAAATAAGCTACTTTTAGGAATAATGAAAAGAAAATGAATGCAAAGACTTGGTCATACAACATTTCATTTGGTAACCTTTATATTTTAAGTTTTTCCTGCACATATAGACTCCACGGTCTCATTAATTACTCCATCAGTTTATTTTTACTTGACACGTTTTGACTTTTCACGTCCCTTTAAAAATAATAAATGAAGTGCATAATTTATCAGGATGTCCATATTAATTTATGCATATTTTATTAGATTTGAGAAAAATAATTTGAAATGAGTAATAAATACTGTGGGTATAACAGAAAATTTTTTTTGTCCCCTCTTAATATACGTAAAGTGACAAGTAAAAATAAAAATTTAATTTTAGCATTAATACCAAGTAAAAGTGAACGGAGATAGTAACAAGTAACATGCCAAAATAAGTTCTTGTTGAAGTGTCAGTTTGCCGGGGTGTTGGACAGGTTGGGATTTAGATTGAAATGTGAACAGAAGATTAGGCAGACACATGTGAAACCCAAAGACTCTACAATAGAAAATTACTGCTCTCTCTTACGTAGTAGAGTTCGGATTTTAAAAGTCAAATTTATTAATTTTGATCATAAAGTCGGATATAAAATCTTTAAATTTTTAAAAATAAAATTTGTATATTTGAAAACTACATAAAAAGCAATATAAGTAACAATAATTGACAATTCAAAATACCTAAAATACATATAAAAATATCAAAGATGAAAAAAAACTCGTTTGACTCCACATAACTTGTCACAGAAGGAGTAGTATGACACTAAATTGATTCTGCACATCATACGATACATACAGGCGCACATTGAATGATTGAGCTACCATACGATCTTTAAATTTCAGCTTCTTCTATGCTCCTTATATACTCTTTTGTTTTAATTTATGTGTGTGATTCGTATTTTTGTTTATTTAAGAAAATATGTTATATTTTATGCATAAAGTTTTAATTTTAATATTTTTATCTTTACAGACACTTTCTTATAGGAATAATCCAGTTTGATTTAAAAAATAGATAAAATTAATCGGATTGAATATTAAGTTACACATAAAATGAAAAAGTTATATACCTTAAACTAAGAAACATCTTCTGGTTATATTACCACCGAGTTTTGCGTCGTTTGTTTTTATTCTATTCATCAATTCGTTGACATAAACCAAAATAACGACAAATGCAGGAGCCAATGATCGACTTTTCTTCAAAAGGCTACCGATAAATTAATTAATAATAAAAATAGAAAAAAATTAATTTCTTGGAGATATAATGATGGAAGGCAACGCTACAATTCGGGTAAATTAGAATATAAAGAGATCAACACATATTCACTGGATCTTCAGTTGGTGTCCAAAGCTTATAACCAGAGTCAAGACACTTAAGCAGTCTCTTAATCTCTTTATTGTATATATATCTTGAGACCTTTGACCTTGACGCCTAGTTGTTATTGGGAGAAATTATTTATATAAATAAAAAAGAAATTCTTATTTGTTTTAGTTGAAGGATAAATTAATCAGAAACACGGCTTCAATCGTTGTCTGCTCACCATATATAAGACTGGAAGCACTACATTGCAAGTTGGTCAGATAGAGTTTTAAGATAAAGAAATCAAATTAAAAAGACAAAGAGAGATCCAATACTAGTACTTATAATTGCCAAAATAAAATAAAATGGTGAGAACTCCATCTATTGACAAAAATGGAATGAAGAAAGGTGCATGGAGTGAAGACGAAATACATGGCCATCCGAATTGGCGGCAATTGCCTAAATATGCTGGTTAGAGTATATGGAACCCCAAACTTTTTCTGATTGTTGTCATTTCTTACGAGAGAGGCGGATCAAGGAATTTGGGAGGATGGGTGCACTATTACGAAGCGGTGGATCCAGAATATAAATTTTAGGAATACAATCTTTAGTTCTACTATTTCATCCATTATGCTTTTGGAATTATAAGTTCAAATTTAATATTTATATAGTAATTTTGTTACATCTATATCTGTATTCTTTACTCCCTATCGAAAATGTTGGGATCAGTTGAATCCATTGACTATATGCTACAGAGACTCAACTACTAGTTGTAATATGCATATTTCGTTTAATCATATAAAATTTTATGGTAACAAAAGAATAATAGGAATTTTAATGCATGAAATTTTAAAAAATTAAATCAAACAGAGAAAAAAAGAAAAAGAAGCCATTGACTATATGCTACATCATTCACCACTACTAGTTGTAATATGCATATTTCGTTTAATCATATAAAATTTTATGGTAACAAAAGAATAATAGGAATTTTAATGCGTGGAATTTTAAAAGAATAAATCAAACAGAGAAAGAAAGAAAAAGAAGTACTTAATTAATATGCAAAAAGTGACACCTGACATGTCCATCTCCCGTGGGCGCCTAGTTCTAAAAAAAATAAAATAAGATTGACATGAGATTGGAACTCATTATCCACTAAAAGAGGTGCATCCAATAATCATCGCATCATATGATACTTTGAGTTTGGGTGCATAAACATATATTTAGCATTTTTGAAAAAATATAACTGATGTTTTGTACTTTAATACCATACAAGAGGGGGGATGATTTGTGTGGTGTCTAATTTTTCACGTGCACAAATTATAGAAGGACATGGTTCTTCTTTGTGTTCCTTATACTATTGTTGCGGAATAATAAATGAGGAAAGTAAAGACCACAAGTATTTTTACGTGAAAAATACCTGGCTCAAAAGGTGAACAAATCACGACCTACTACCCAGTAGGAGTTTTCCCAATACTTCACTAAATCACTGAGCAAAAAACAATATTTACAAAACTCTTTGTAAACCTAAGGATTACCTCTAACCCTTTGTGGCAACCAGCCTCTAGCTGTTGTGATACTTCAAGTTAACTCTAACTCGAATACTTCACTCAAAGTACCTAGTATAATTACTTATAGATAAAGCTGAAAGGTACAACTCAAAACTCCTACTACAATAAAACTAAAATAAATGACAAACACTTGGAACTGGTTCTTCTATCTGGTTCATGTAGCTTCAGGTTCACACACTTGAATCACACAGGAATTGCTGGCAAAATGCCTTGCTATTTTGCTCTCAACTCATGTTTAACTTCAGCGTTTGTGCATCCCTGTAAAATGAAAACATCCTGCAATATATAGAGTTAGTATAATAGGAAATAACTAGAATTCTAATGCTTTACTCTTCCTTGATGGAAGAGTTCTAGTTATCTTCAATTTTTAACTCCTCCCTTATTTAGGATAGAGTTCTCTTCGAGTAAGGAGTCCTTCTCCTTATCACTTATGCAACCTTTTCGTTTAGGAGATATCAGATATAACTACTTAAGCTTATCTCCTTCACGTGCATGCCTTGTACTCGAATCTTCTCGTGTCTATGTACAGTGTGTATGAACTTGGTTCATGCTTGAGTTCCTTTGTCAATCATAAAAACAAACTTACTTAGGACAACAAATTTCTCCCTTATTTATAATGACAAACTCTGTGTTTTTCATAAGCATAAGACTTGTTTCAACTCAGCTCAACATCAACACAATGTTAAAACACTTTCCATTTTTAAAGTCACAAATCATCAAAGACCAGGTTCATTAGGTTATAAACATCACAGTCCAAAGTAAAAAGCACAACCTATCTTCTCCCTTTTGGCATCATCAAAAAGTTACATAATTATGTTAGATAACCAGATTTTAATAGATATTACTCATGGCCAATGGGGCTACTTCAAATGCAATCATGGAGTCGAGCATCATATATCAATCTAATGATATTAGCTATCTAAAAAGCATCAACACACAATTAGAGCACAAAAATAGTTGATTAACATTGATACTAGTCATTCACAAAGCTTATAGAAAAATAAAAATACTAGATTATGAGCAAAAGGAACCAAAACAATCCCATCCGGGTCACTGGTTTGTCTAACTTGGCTAGGAGGAAGGTTTCAAGGCTGGGAAGGACTAGGTTCTTGGTTTTTGTCCTGAAGTAGCTTTAACATATCATGAAGAATAACTTCATTCTTCTCCTTTTCCTTTGCAAGCTCAGCCCTGAGAGCATCCCTCTCGGTTTCTACTTCAGTCAGCCTCTTCTTCATCCTCTAAATCACAGCATCCTTAGCTCCACTCTCTTGCACCAAGGCTTTTACTTTGCTGTTCATAGGCACCTTCTTGGATGGACCAGGTTCTTTGGCAGTAGCATGGACTTCATAGTCACAAGCAGTCAAGGTATTTTCTCCCAAATGATCCTTTCTTGTACTAACATCCTATTTCTTGAGGGGTATCTTGAAGTGAGCAAGTACAACCATGAGAATGAAATCATAGGGTATGACATGAGTTTTGGTGCCAGTTAGAACCCTATCAAGAAGATGGATGATAAACCCAAGCCAATTGATCTGCCTCCCACTATCCAGGCATTTCATAAGGACCAGGTCCATGAATGTGGAAATGTTCCTTCTTTCCAGCCTGAGCAGCACAACCTTGTTAACAAATTCAAATAACACTTTGTGGGGTGGCTTCATCTCACTTTTGTATACAGCCTTGGGCTGAAGTTCTTCTTCATTATCAGCAAACTTTCTTGTAATGGCAAGTGAGGTGGGAAGGTTTTTTATGCTTGGCCATTTTAACTTTTTGTAATCATTGTACCCTTCAGCAGGTACTCCCAAATTTTCTCCCAATTTCTTGTCATCAAAGCTTACAGTCACTATTTTTTATCTCACAATTTTCCATGAACTTCATAATCTCAATTTTGGCAAAATCTAATCTAATTATGTACAAAATTCACAAATTATCTAACTAATTTTTTTTGAGTTAGAATTGATTTCTTTTAGGTGATGTTAATCATCCCTAATTCTAATTTGTTCCTTTCAAAGTGATCTCTACTTGGAGCTTTTCTGAAGATGTCAGCTATTTGCTTGTCAGTAGCACAAAATTCCACAGTGATTAAACCCTTTTCATAGTTGTCCCTCAAAAAGTGATGCCTAAGATCTATGTGTTTAGTTCTTTTATGATGAACGGGTTCTTGGCCATACTAATTACACTAATGTTATCGCAAAAGACAAGGATACAACCTACATCAATTTCAAAATCCATTAATTGTTGTTTGAAAATTGAGCACAACATGAGGCAGTAACAACATACTCAGCTTCAGCAGTAGATAAGGCCACATAAGTTTGCTTTTTGGTGGCCCAAGACACAAGACATGAGCCAAGAAAATGTGCCATACTTGAGATGCTTTTTCTATCCACAAGAAAACCTATATAATCAGCATCAGCATATCCCACTAAGTTGAAATAACTACCTTTTGAATACCATAGACAAAGGTCAGTGGTGCCTTTTAGATATCTCAAGATTCTCTTGACAACAGTCAAGTGAGACTCTTTTGGATTTGCCTGAAATCTAGCATAAAGTCCTACACTAAAAACAATGTCAGGTCTGATAGCAGTGATAAAACTTCTGATCAACATATGAACCAGGTTCATCTACATCCAATTTTGTGGTTGTTTCTATAGGAGTGTTAATTTCTTTGGAATCTTCCATTTAAAACCTTTTAAGCAACTCTTTCACATACAAATACTAATGGATCATAGTTTCATTTGAATTTTGTTTAATTAGTAAGCCTAAAAAGAAATTAAGCTCACCTATCATACTCATTTCAAATTCACTCCCCATTAATTTAGTAAATTCTTTACTTAACTTAGCAGTAGTTGCTCCAAAGATTATATCATTAACATATATCTGAACTACCAAGAGATCCTTACATTTTTCTTTCAAGAATAAAGTATTGTCAATTTTACCTCTCTTGTAGCCATGCTCAAGCAAGAATTTTGATAGTCATTCATACCATGCTCTTGGAGCTTGCTTAAGCCCATAGAGTGCCTTGTCAAGTTTGTATACATGATCAGGATATTCTTTGCTCTCAAAGCTTGGGGGTTGCTTGACAAACACTTGTTCCTTTAGATAGCCATTGAGGAAGGCTCTCTTGACATCCATCTGATGGAGAGTGAATTCCATGTAGGCGGCAAAGGCTATAAGGACTCTAATTGCTTCTAATCTTACAACTGGAGCAAAGGTCTCATCATAATCTATACCCTCCTCTTGACTATATCCTTGAACCATCAATCTTGCTTTGTTCCTTGTAACGGGTCCATCTTCGTTAAATTTGTTTCTGAAGATCCATTTTGTGCCAATTACTGATCCGTCCTTGGGTCTTGGCACCAGATGCCAAACTTGACTTCTTTCAAATTGGTTGAGTTCATCTTGCATTGCATTCACCCAGTTTGCATCCTGCAAAGCCTCAACAACATTCTTAGGTTCAATAAGATATAAAAAAGTATCAAAAGCACAAAGATTCTTCAAAGAAGATCTAGTTTTGATTTCAGAGGTTGGATAAGTAATTATGTTCTCAATGGGATGAGAACTTTGATACTTGTAAGGTTTCACAACCACCTAGTTTCCCCTAGATGTTCCTTCAATATTTTTTACCGAGGAACAGGTTTATGGACACGTTACCTCGAGGTTTGAGGATCAGTTCCTCTTAGTTGAGTTCCCCCTATCAGGTTGCCCTGGGTGGAAGGACCTGTTCTATCACATGTTCCTTCCTCTAATGCACCTTCAGTCTAGGTTGTTGTTTCATTTGAGTTTCTTACAAGCCTAATTGCTTCATCATCATGTTCCTGCCTCACATAAAGAATGTTAGTTTCATCAAAAACCACATGTACACTTTTTTCTACACACATAGTTCTTTCCTAGGGAGTCTTTCCCAAGAATACTCCCTTATCACTTCTGGGATCAAACTTATCTAGGGAGTCTTTACCATTATTGTGCACAAAGAACTTGTATCCAAATGCTCTAAGATGGGATATATTTGGCTTTCTCCCTTTAAGTAACTCATAAGGAGTCTTCTCAACAAGAGGTCTAGTCATGCACCTATTTATGATGTAGCATGCAGTGTTCACAGCTTCTGCCCAGAAACTATGGGGCAGTTTACTAGAAAGAAGCATAGTCCTAGCCATTTCTTCCAATGTCCTATTCTTTCTTTCAACTACTCTATTTTGTTGTGGAGTCCTAGGAGCAGAAAAAATATGATTTATGCTATGCTCATCACAAAATGTAGCAAATTTAGCGTTCTCAAATTCAGTACCATGATCAGACCTAATTGATGCAAGTTGAATACCTAGTTGTTTCTGAGTTTTTCTAACAAAAGAAGTGAACATGTTAAATACTTCATCTTTAGATGTTAAAAAAAATGTCCAAGTAAACCTAGAGTAATCAGCAACAAGCACCATAACATATCTCTTACCACCTTTGCTCAATATTCTCATTGGTCCACAAAGATCCATATGGATTAGTTCCATCTTCCTGGTGGTGCTTACCATTTTCTTGCTTTTGAAAGACGATCTTATCTGCTTCCCCCTTGCACAAGTCTCTCAAACTTTATATTCCTTGAACTTAATGTTAGGCATCCCTATCACCAAGTCCTTGGAGACTAGTTTGTTGAGTTGACTTAGACTGGCATGTCTAAGTCTCTTGTGCCAAAGGAGGGGATCATTATCCAATACACTTAAGTAAGTGAGTTCATTATCTGAAAGTTTGAACATATCCACAACATATATGTTGTTCACTCTTTTTCCCTGTAAAACAATCTTGTCAGTGGTAAGTTTAATCACAAAGAATTTTGTAGAGGTGAATGCTACCATGTTACCTCTATCACACAATTGTGATACACTTATTAGACTATACTTCAGTCCATCTATCAAGTAGAAATTCTCAATAGAGTGAGAATTAATCTTACCTACCTTTCCAACCCCAATGATCTCACCTTTTTTCCCATTTCCAAAGGAGACCTTACCTCCTTTAAGGTCCTCAAGTGAAATAAATCGGTTCTTGCTTCCTGTCATATGCTTTGAGCAACCACTATCCATGTATCATATTTGGCTGCTCCCCTTCACTTGGACCTGCAAAAGGAAATCATGGGTTAGTCTTAGGAACCCAAACTAGTTTGGGTCCCTTTTTATAGGCAAAAGGATGAATCAAATTCTTTTTAGCCCAACTTGGCAGCCTATTTTTCCCTTGAACAAAATCTTTTGCAGTGAATTCACTTTTGTAGTGACTAGTGTTACCACAGTGTGTGCAAATATTGTTCTTAAGGAGTGTAAGGTACTTGATTTTGGGATCCCACTTAAGTGCAGAGTTCCCAAAACCAAGTCCTCTTTCGTTGCTACTATGACGATCTTATAGCCATGAAAGTGCATCAAAGGACCTGTTCCATTTATAAGTTTTGTCTAGCTCATGCTTGACCTTGTTCAGATCCTCCATTAGGACTCTTACCTGTTCATACCTCTTATATAGCTCATCTTTTACCTTTCCTAAATCTTTTTCTAGTGTGAGTTATGTGACATTAGCTATTTCTTTACCTGTACCTAACTTTAATTTTCGATTATCAGATCTAAGTTCTAAGACAGCTATGACAAGTGCATGAACCTGGTTCTTCAAAACAATATTTATTTTTCCATTTTCACAAGCCCTAATTTCCAGGGTTTTACACTTTTCTTTTAAAAAGTTACACTCTTTTGACAACTATTCTTTTTTAGAACTTATATTCTTAGATTCATCAATTAAAGTTAGCAAGAGTTCTCATACTCTATCTTTAGAAAGGAATTTAATTTTATCCTTTAGGTCCAGAAGACTTATCTCAGATTTTTCATCAGGTTCATCTTCAGATTCTTGAATTGCTATAAGAGCGCATTCAGTATCATCATCATCATCAATGCCCTCATCTGAACATTCTTCCTAGGCAACAACCATTGCTTTGGATGGCCCTTGTTGTATTTATTTTTTATCATGAACATATTCCTTCTTTCTGTTTCTTCTTTTAGATCTCTCCTTAATCCACTCGACTTCCCACATAGGACAGTTCTTGATCATGTGGTTCTATTTATCACATTTGAAGCATCCATTAGTCATCTGCAAGTGATCTCTTCTCCACTCCTTCCATAAGCAATAGTAGTGATTATTGTCTAGTGGTGGCCTAGTGGTGGATTGATCTTTACAGTTTCCAGGAAGTGCACTCATGTTGATCTATTCCTAAGGTGTTAGCTTCTTCAAGGATAACCTGCTCTGATACCAATTGATGTTTTGTACTTCAATACCACACAAGAGGGGGTGATTTGTGTGATGTCCCATTTTTCGCCTACACAGATTATAGAAGGACCTGGTTTTTCTATGTGTTCCTTATACTACTCTTGCGGAATGACAAATGTGGAAAGTAAAGAACACAAGTATTTTTACGTGGAAAACACCTGGCTCAAAAGGTGAAAAAACCACGACCTACTACCGAATAATATTTTCCCCAGCACTTCACTAAATGATCATTGAGCCAAAAATAACATTTACAAAACTCTTTTAAACCTAAGGATTAGCTTTAACCCTTTGTGGCAACCAACATCTAGCTGTTGCGACAACTTCAAGTTAACTTTAACTTGAATACATCACTCAAAGTACCTAATACAATTACTTCTAGATAAATCTGAAAGGTACTACTCTAAAGCCATACTACAATGAAACTAGAATAAAAGACAGACACTTGGAACTAGTTCTTCTATCTGGTTCATGTAGCTTCAGGTTCGCACACTTGAATCACATGGGAATTGCTTGTAAAATGCCTTGCTATTTTGCTCTCAACTCACGTTTAACTTCAGTGTTTGTGCATCCCTGTAAAATGAGAATATCCTGCA
Organism: Nicotiana tabacum; assembly: GCF_000715075.1. Lineage (NCBI taxonomy): Eukaryota > Viridiplantae > Streptophyta > Magnoliopsida > Solanales > Solanaceae > Nicotiana > Nicotiana tabacum. The sequence goes on along the minus strand of NC_134081.1, from coordinate 108,150,124 downwards.
ATATATAGAGTTAGTAGAATAGAAAATAACTAGAAGTTTAATGTTTTACTGTTCCTTGGTTGAAGAGTTCTAGTTATCTTCAACTTCTAACTCCTCCCTTATCTAGGATAGAGTTCTCTTCGAGTAAAGAGTCCTTCTCCTTATCACTTATGCAACCTTTTCATTCAAAAGATATTAGATATAACTACTTAAGCTTATCTCCTTCACGTGCATGTCTTGTGCTCGAATCTGCCTGTGTTTGCGTACACTGTGTATGAACCTAGTTCATGCTTGAGTTCCTTTGTCAATCATCAAAACAAACTTACTTAGGCCAACAATAACATTACTATACATGATTTAGGGAGGGGAGCATGGGTTGACGTGCCCCATGGAACCCCCTCCCCCTAGATACGCCCATGACTTAAGTATCTTTTAGGAAGAAAAAGTTCTTATTATTTATTTCTGGATATTTTTCAGGATTAATGAGATGTGGAAAGTCATGCAGACTAAGATGAATGAATTACTTGAGACCTTGTTTGAAGAAAGGGAATTATAGCCATGAAGAGGAGGAACACATTATTAAATTACACAATGAACTCGGTGTCACGACCCGAAATTTCCACCTTCGGGACCGTGATGGAATCTATCATTTCACTTGCTAGGCAAGCCAACGTTAGAATAAATTTAGTCATTTTTAAAAGTTCAATTTGAATGGTAATAAAGAAACCAATTAACTAGAATAATCTGAAATAGAAATTTCCTACAGTCCCAAAATTGGTAGTACAAGTCTTAAGCTCTACAGAATTTACTAAAAAATCTCTGAATACAATGTTCCAGAATAGAATTGACAGTGCAATGAAAATATCAGAAGGTGACTCTGAGGCCTTTGAACGCAACAACAGGTATACCTGGAGTCTCCACAATAATGCTCGATCAACTAACAAGAATATCACTAACTCTGGGGTACCTGAATCTGCACAAAAAGATGTGCAGAAGCGTAGTATGAGTTCACCACAGCGGTACCCAGTAAGTATCAAGCCTAACCTCGGTAGAGTAGTGACGAGGCCAGGTCAAGACACCTACCAGACATATAAAGCTGTACAATATGTTACATGAAGCTAACAAGGATAGAGTATGAATGTAAGGCCAATAATAGAAGAATTTCGAATCCAAATCAACAATGAAAATAATGAGAACACAAATGGCATCGAGCAAACAATCAAGCAATTGAGAAACAACATAGTCAGAGTACAAATATAATATAAAAATGGCACGTCATCACCCTTAGGATTTAAACATAGTAATACAATTCCAACTTGAATATAGTAAAGCGTCAAATGAGTTATTAAGCCAATTTAAGATTTAAATAAGGTAAATTAGTGGAGAGGTTGTGAAAATAGAATATCAATTTAGTTTAGTTTAAAACTATATGAGATCCAATATAATATTATATTTATACAAATTAAGAAATTCAATCAAATTTTAACGAAATAAATATGGGATTTATTAAAGTAAAACGTAATAACAATATTTCACATAAATTACACGACAATAAGATAATGAGGAACTTGAGGTATCAATTAGAGTAAAAATATAATCACCATTTTAAATTAGTAGATCTTCGAATAAGATATGAGTTTTATTTTTGAAAGACACACAAGTGGAAAAACTTGAAAGTCCTTTCATTTATATCTGCTAAATTTTCAGCAACTTAACATATCACATAGAATGCATGACCCACACAAGAAGTCCATATTATTCCATTTTTAATATATTGATGGTTAATTAATTATAATCAAAATACAATGAGGTGATTTAAGAAACCACAGTAACCGTCCTAGCATGAAATGCATCATGAGAATCACAAATGGGAATTAACCTTAATTTTCGCAATAATTTCATATTCGTAAATCTGTTTCGGCGTGCAACCCGATCCAACAACATAAACTTAAAATAAAATCCGTTGCGGCGTGCAACCCAATCCAACAGCAACACAAATTAAGCAACCAATTTACAACCAACTACGATATAGCACAAAGTCAAAAAGAATAACGAGGCTATAAAAAGAAGTCACAATTATTGAAAAAGGCTACACGATAGCTCACGAAATCAAATAGCAAGGAAATGACAATTATAAGCCAATGCACAATTTATGAGTATCAATGGATAATCAAGGCATGTGGCAAGTAAAGAATGAATTCAACGAGTGGTTATAATCAACATTGGTATATAAGGTGATCTTGACAACAAAGATGGAACATGTGCTAACAATTTCAAGTAAAGCACGGACAAACAATTCTAACACAAAAGATGTAGTCATGGAACAATAGTTACAATTAGTTACATGCAGGGATCCTATAGTCCAAACAGGTCAAATACCACATATAGGTTATGTACTCACTCGTCACCTCGCGTACACGACCTTCACATTACACGAATGACACAATCAGCTCAAATCCTAAGGGTGGTTTCCCCCACATAAAATTAGACAAGACACTTACCTCGACGAAACTAAACCAGTACTTTAAATGATCTTCGCGAGTGAAGCCACCTCCGGATGGCTCAAATCCCGATGATTCCCTTGAAAATCCCTCGAAAATAAGATCGCTACAAATCGAACTTCCTTAATTCAACTCTTTAGTGATATTAAAACCTCCTACTACTCTTACAATTCCAATCTACATCAACATAATTCAATTGGACCAATATTAGTAAACAAATATCCAGATTTTTGGTCATTTAGGCATTTTATCAAACAGCTAGAGTACATAGCATTTTACTACCTCTAGTAATAGTATTTCTTCATCCAAAAATTCCTCCTTCCCACCAACAAGAGATACTAAACCATCCTTTGTCTACAAACAACCTTCTTTAGCACCATTAAAATCATCAATGAACTCACATCCACCCAATTGTTACTAATTAATTCATTACAAAATCTCTACAACACCTAATAATCTAGTTTAAGTATTTATGGATTCCAAGAACCATCCAATAAGTGTTAATACTTATTTCTAAGTGTTAATACTCATAATAAATCCATGAAAATATCTCTAAGGGTGTAGGATTACCTTTTGGAAGAAACTTTGCCCAAACCCTCTTTTGAGTTCTTGAAGAAATTTCTTGAAGATCTAAGGATTTCATGGTAGATTGAGTTACTTTTAGTGTGGAAATGATAGAATGAAACACCAAATTAGTAGGGATTACTCACCTTGGAAATGGGGGGAGTTGGAGGTCTTGAGAGAGTGGAGGAAACCCCCAAATTTCGGCCAAGAGGAATGGGGAAAAATGAACCCCGAAATGAGTATATAACATTTTGAACGCCACAGGTGGCATGGGGCGCTACCTGTGGTTCAATTTCCAGAACCTCAAAAATCCCAGCGCCAGGACTAGCGCCCCACACTACCCTGGGAGCTAGTGATGGGAAATCATTTATATTTTGCACGGAAATGGACATAACTCTCTCATACGATGTCCGAATTCGACGATTCTTTTTGCTATGACTCCGTAATTTCAATACGCATATAATAATCCAATCAAAACTTAATTTGGAGCTCATTTTCATACTGCTATACCACTTATGCTTAAAGAAACGACGTCGAAACATTCTAAAAATTTCCAAATTCTACATTCGATGCCGAAACTTATCAAATCAAGTCCGATTGATCTCGAATTTGGCACATAAGTCATAAATGACATAACGAACCTATCAAAATTTCCATAACTGGATTCCGACCCCGATATCAATAAAGTCAACTCCTCGTCAAACTTCCAAACCTTCCATTTCCAACTTTCGTCATTTCAAGCCAAAATCAACTACGCACTTCCAAATAAATATTCGAACACACTCCTAAGTCCAAAACCATCATACGGAGCTATTGGATTCATAAATATTCCATTCCGGGTTTGTTTGCTCAAAAGTCGACTCTCCGGTCAACTCTTTTCTTTTAAGTTTCTTAAATAAGAATTGTTCTCCCTATTTGATCCCGAATCGTCCGAAAACCAAACTCAACCTCACACACAAGTCATAATACGTATTACGAGGTTGCTCGAGATCTTAAGCGATTGAACGAGACGCTAATTCTCAAAATGAGAAGTTGGGTCGTTACATCCTCGAACGTGCTAAGAATTATTCTGAGGTTATCAAATTGCTGATTTTACCCTTACACATAAACTCGCAAGTGATACCACGTCACCATAACAGACATAGGTTCGACAACACCATCTCAATTAAGTTTAAGTTTCCTATTCACACTTATAAACCTTAACACCAATTTTCTTACACACCAATCATTTTCAAAAGGGAACGATTTTCATATCAACACACGGTATTAGTCTCATCCGACAGTAATAACTTGTGCCTACACTCGCACGGAACAACCACATAACATATCGCAATATGCATACACCCATAACCACATCTCTGGTCATAATAGTGGTTCATAATCAATTACAACATTGTCGTTTAACTTCGTGTTAACAAAAATCTCATTTCAAACCTTCACAACACTGACAACGAGACGCGAGGCATCAAGGCCTCATAATTATTTACCCGAATTAACGAATCGCATTTAACGCCACCTGGGCACTCATTCTCGTAGGCTAAAACTCAATAATTACAACACGAATTTGGCAAATTATGTACAAATAAATTCATACACAATTTTTTAAATAAGCCTAATAGGAATGACTCCCTATTAGTACTATAGTAAAAATTTAAATTTCACAAGGGAGAATTTAAACACATAAATTTGTATTTCAAGGATCTCGTCCTTATATAACTTCCACTGCGGCTTGTAGCCCGGTTTATACATAACCAATCATATAAAAATGCGAGGATCTCATCCTCAGTTCTGAATCACAAGTAATATGCACATCGTGCCAATTAAAATTTTCCATTTTCTTCTTTAAAATAATTTCCGTTAAACAAAATCACAACACATAATGAACCCCCATACCGGTAGGGCATATAGCTCATAATTTGTAATTAATTATCCGAAAATTACATCAAAACTCACTGTAGTGTCATGACCCCAAATCCACTAGTCGTGATGGCACCTAACCCAACCCGCTAGGTAAGCCAACTAGTAACTATCCAATTTTAATGATATTAACAAGACAAATAAACGGTAGTAATTTACTGAATTTTATACATTTCTAAAGGACTGGTAGTACAAATCACGAGATTCTAAGAATAGAATTTACAAAGTTGAAATGAAATAAATACATCGTCTATTTGAAAAGTATATAAACAGAGTTTTATAGATCTAAAGTTACCGCTAACAAGGGACAGCTACAACTGGGACGTAAGTACATCTTCAATCCAGCTCCCATCGAACACAACAACATCAACGACCAACATCTGCACGCAAGGTGCAGAAGTATAGTATGGGTACAACCGACCCCATGTACTCAGTAAGTAACAAACCTAACCTTAGGTTGAAAGTAGTGACGAGCTAATACAAGGACAGGTCCAATATCAATGTTCTGCAACAGTTCATAACAGCATAGTACAAGTACAAAACGAGTATCTCAGAAATAAAAGGCTCAGTTCGTTCACATTTCCAGGAAAAAAAATAGGCATTTCTTTTAACGTATTTGAGTGAAAACCCAAATCTTTTACCGAAAAAGCCAAAATACGAGTAAGTTTGAAAACTGTGATTTTCCCCTAAAATCCTTTCAACAATAAATAAGATGTTCCATTTTCCTTTTAGATAGCGAGTGTAAGATGCATCTCTATGCCCATATGTAAAAATGTATGAGAAGCCATAAATGACGTGATACTATACATCATGATGAAAAATGCATCTCTATGCCTCTATGTCAAGTGTGCATGCCAAATGCAATGCAAATCAGTGATAAAGATCATATGCATACTCTTAGAGTATAAATCCACTATGTCATCCCAGTTACTCAACACTCGACACTCGGCACTCGATACTCGCACTCAGTAGGTACCTGCGCTCACTGGGGGTGTGCAGACTCCGTAGGGGCTCCTACAGCCCAAGTGCCATAATCCTCACAAACAACTCACGTGTTGCTTGGATAACTCACGAGCCATAATATTAATATGTGGAATCGTACGGACAACTCACATGTTGCACGAAAAACTCACGTGCTATAGTAAACCAATCTGACCCACTGCGGCATGCAGCCCGATCCCATAATCATCCTAACAATCAGGCCCTCGACCTCACTCAGTCATCAATCTCTTCAGCCTCTCGGGCTCATAATGTCATGATACCAGCCCGAAAACAATGATATGATGCATAAATAAATAGCAACAGAGACTGAGATAGAATATGCATGTGAATGTGTATGACTGAGTATGTAATGCAATGAAAGCAGATTACTCAACAACAGAAATGACCACAATTGGTCCCAGCAGGATCACCATGTAGCCTAGACATGGTTTCTAACATAATCACAGCTCGATAACTCTAGTACGAAGAGATTTCATGATTTCAGACAAATTCAGGTAACTACACAGTACCACAAAAATAACGGAAATTATAGTTCACACGGTGCACGCCCACACGCCCGTCACATAGAATGTGTGTCACTTCAAAATCAAACACATAACACATTTATTCAGGGTTCATACCTCATCTCTAAGATTAGAAGAGATACTTACCTCGAACAAGCTAATACCAATGCCGAGCAACCCAAGCAATGCTCCAAAGTTTCCATCTCATGCGTTACGACCTCTGAAAGGCTCGAAACCAAACAAAAACAATTCCAGTACATCAAACAATGCTAAAGGAACCAATCCTGATCGAAAAAGATCAAATCTTGAATCAAAAGCCTAAAACCGGCCAAAATCCCAACCCGAGACCGCACCTCGGAATCCGACAAAATTTACAAAATCCAATAACCCATTCAATTACGAGTCCAACCATACTAGTTTCAATCAAATCTGACTCTGATTCGATGTTCAAAACTCAAAACTTTACATTATGAAACTTTATGCCAAAACCCCCAATTTCCTCTTTAAAATTCACAATCCAATTACAAAAAACGAAGATAGATTAACGAAATATGACCAAAACCGAGTAAAGAACACTTATCCCAGTCCACAAGATGAAAATTGCTCCAAGAATCGCCTCAATCTGAGCTTGGAAGTGTTAAAATGAAGCCAAAATCACGAACCCTTGTAATTAACATTCTGCCCAGCACTTTCGCACCTGTGGCACATTAGCCGCTTCTGTGGCATCGCATTTGCGACCAAAACATGCTTCTGCGGAGAAGTACTGGAGGTCTTCCTTTGTACCTGCGATAAAAACTTCGTTGCTGCGCACACGCAGGTGCGAGTCCAATTTGTGCTCCTGCGCCTATCGCACCGCATCTGCGCCTTCGCAAATGCGAATAAATCCTCAGCTTCTGCGGACTCCTACTCTCAGTAACACCTTTGCTCCTATGACTCCTTTGTCGTTTCTGCGACCATCGCACCTGCGCAAAACCAGCCGTAGGTGCGATCACACCAGAACCAGCAACCTTCAGCAATGCACTATGCAACGAAAGTGATCTTAACCTCGTCCGAAACTCATCCGAGCCACACAGGACCCCGTCCGAATATATCAAAGAGTCCAATAACATAACACGGACCTACTCGAGGCCTCAAATCACACATAACAATAGCAAAATGACGAATCACACCTCAACTCAAAATCAATGAACTTTGAAACTTCAAACTTCCACAACCGATACCGAAACCTATCAAATCATGCCCGATTGACCTCAAATTTTTCACACAAGTCACATTCGACATTATAGACCTGCTCCATTTTACCGAATCAGAATCCGACCCAGATATGAAAAATTCCAATCCCGGTCAAACTTTCCAAAATTTCAACTTTC